>NW_006438113.1:21656896-21756587 GCF_000325575.1 Pteropus alecto | reverse complement strand
CTGAACAATAATAATTTTCATGCTTTTACTTTTATCTTTTTACTTTTTCTAAATTTCTTACATTACAAAGTGAATGTAGGATATTTTATCACACTGAACTTTATATGCCAACTCCAACTGGCTGGCTGCTTTCAAAGGCAACAGCTGCCTCCTGGACCACACCATGGCTGCCAGCTTTGCTAAGGACCCCAAGATGGAAGGTGTGACATAAATTCTCAGGCCTCCATAGGACTCATCTCCTTCATGCCAAATTGCCCTTGTCCCTTAGGACATGAATTACACACAGTGGCTTCCGAAGCTGCCAAGGGGACTAATGGCACAATCCAGAAGTGTGAGGGAGTGAAACCTCTGTAGAGTGAAACTTGATCAGTGAGAAATGAGGGACGGGAGGGAGCCAGACAGACCCATCTGCCCTCCTTTCCTACCTGCACAGACTACATTGAGGTACGTGTTGTCCTCACAGCCCTATGGAGAGTCCTTCATGCTAAGTCAGCGTGGTGCTCAAATGACCTGCTATTCCTCTTCATAGCTCATTGGTAGCCAGCACAGAACTATGTCGCATCGCACAGCTTCACATCTTTCTTTTGGACTCCCCTCCCTTCTTCCTTACATATATCATCCCAGAATACCTCCCAAATGAAATTTCAGCACTTTAATCCTTACCTTAGGCTCTGCTTTTTTTTTTTTTAATTGAAAATAAAAAAGTATTTATTTTATCACTTTAAATTACAACGAACTTACTTCTAGAGAACAATTCTCTCCCTCTGATTTAGGTTGCCATAAACCTTTTTGGCTTTAGATGCAAAATATGAATCACTCAAACTTCAAGCTTTCAATTAATCTAAATTCTTTTTTACAATCCCCTTGAATATGAACTTAAAATGGTCTGCCTGCCTTTTACCATTCCTGCAGTAGTACCAACTGCATTTTTCTTTCTAACTACAAATCACACCATCTGTGAAATTCTTTACTAGATAGCTAGGAATTAACTGCAACAAAAGGAGTCTGTAGAAATGGAAGAGACCATGACTTTCACATGGAAGAGAGCAATTCATCTATGGGGTATTAGTTGGGTAGAAAATACATTAAACAGCTCTGCTTTCTAATGGTTCAAGGAAAAGACACGTCTTTCGAGTTAGGATTGATGACTGCTTAATAACAGATCCAAACTTGTCCTTGTTTCTCTCTAAAATAGTCTATACAAACAGTCAGAATTAGTGGAGAGAGTCAGAGCAAGAAAGGCAAATGATCAATAAAGGGTTCAAAGTAAAGTCGAAATGTAATAATTCTTTCTGAAATTTTCTCTCAACACAAACCATTAGAGAAATAAACTTACTGTGAAACTCAGAATTGCTGATGTTGACCTTGGTCTCTTCAAATACCTTAGGATGTCAGACTGAACGCTCTGGACTGAATCCCATGGAAACAGGATTTATTTAATAGCTTCATCCAAAGTCACAAGGCATACTCTGGTCAGCAAAAGGAACAAAAATTTCTTCTGCAGCTCCTTAATTATATTTGCCCTAAGAGTTAATTTAAATTTGTTTAGTTTATTATGCAAAGGGGAAAAAAATCGCCTAAAAATCCCAGCTTTTCATAAAGCCAGGGATCATAGAAGTCAAACCACAGATTCAGCCACTTACGTCACCAATAATAGAGATTCTATAATTAGAGATTAGCCAGCTGCAATAATTTCTGATGCTCAGACAGCTGGATCAAGCTGATTTCATCTCAGTTGTGTCAAGCTAGAATGTTCCATTTTTTCCTTTTTAAATGAAATCAGCAAAACAGTGTGACTCAGAAATACAAAGAATCTCTTTCCCCACCCAAATCTCTAACAAAGTATTTTTTTGTACCTATACATTTTTTCTAGCTTCACATATCTCTCAGTTGAAACATTTTTATTGCCATGTAGCTGCTGGGTGAGATGCCTAGAAAATCTTCCATCTAAACTTCAAATTGATGGCATTATGAATAGTCATTCTAATCTAAATCCTATGTTCAATCTCACACACACACACACAAAAGAAAAGAGCCACTGAGTTTATTTTCTTTAGCAACAGACAGTTGAGAAACCTTAAGATTAATAACCCTGGCAAGGGCAGAGACAATGATAACATCAATACTTTCATTATTAATGGAAAAGTAAGCATTCTGGGCCAGATGCTCCTTCCTCCTGATTCTAACTCACTAGGATTTCCCACCCAGCCTGCATTCTGTGCCTCAAAATCCTTTCTTCCAGAAACAGCTGGATCTGCTGATGCTATTTTGGCCATTGTTCTTACCATGGTTCTGTCTTGTGAGATGGGATGCTGGCTTTACATTTTAATGTAGATGTTAAAATAAGAGTATAGCAATAAAGTATTACTTAATGTTCTTTGCTTCTAAGATGGCATCAAAACACTAAAGAGCTTCCGTAATTTAGCAATTTCCCTGTTTCACAGTTGTTAGAATCAGGGTTTATAGGAATAGCCAACATCATTCTCAAGAAATCCAGGAATATTCGCAAGAAATATATTCTCCCCTTCCTTATTACACTGTCAATAAAATATTCACCAGTCGACCACCTCCACAAATTAAGCAAAGACTAAAGAAATATACCTTGATCCCAGGACACAGATATTCCAGGGAAAAGAATTGGTCTAACTCAAATTGTTTAAACAGTTGTCAAAATAAATGTGTAACCTTTGAGAACAGTTTCCATTGGTTGGTCTATTATTTTTAAAGACTTTTTCACACAAGAGCAAATGTTCCAATTATCTGGTCAGTATAACTTTATGTTCCCTCGTCCATCAATAAAATATATCATATTTGCTGCTAAGACTGCGCTGATTCAGATGATACTGAATTGAATATTAGAGTTGGAAGTATGTATTTTATATGAGTTAGTTCTTCCCAAACTTTTTCAAAACGAGCTCTCTTTTTAAATTTTACCCATAAATCTTATATCTTGCAAGGTTTTGTCAATCCAACAAGATATTTTTATTAAATAACTAATTTTTCCCATTTTTATTAATCAAAGACACATTTAGTATCACTCAAGGCAGGAGATGAGAGTCAGTTCTACTTAAATAACTTGGACTAAGAATGGGAGAGAAAGAGTTCAAGGAGTTGCTGGGCAGACAAAAACACATCCGCCACAAATCCCAAACTAAATCCCTTCATTTCCTACAAAATCCCTTTTTACCTGCTCTGTTTTTATCCTCACCCATCATCCCTTCTTTTTTCTCCAAGCATGACTTCTCTGGCCTTTGCAGATGTTGTCTTCCTAACCAAGGACCATTCCTCATTCTTTGCATATACAACACTTATTCAAGTGTCACATTTTTTGTGGTCATCTAAGACCCCTGCCCACCACCAGCAGTCAGAATTAACTGCTTCCTTATCTTTGTTCCCTCAGTAAGTTGTTTGTACTATGGACATATGACTGTGCTTACTCACCTGTTTCCCACACCAGACTGCATGCTCTTTAACATCAATTTCTTTGCCTTACTTAATTTTATCCCTAGAGTTCGGCACAGTACCTGAAACACAGTAGGATTATAGTTAATGAATAAAGAAGTACATAAACGAATGAGTAAACATGTACTACATAAATTCACTGCCATTGCTTACAAATATAAAATTTGCACGACATTCTAAAACAGTGCTGACAGTAGGCGAGACCTAAAAGATGAGCTAAGTCCTTCAATACTCAAACATCTTTCTCTAACGGAACGAAGTATTGGATTTGAGGTTTTTGTAGCTAAGAATGTACAGATAGTTGTTTTTAGATGCTCCTCTCACCATTTTTCACTTTAAAAAAATCTTGCACTTCTTAGCCAAAAATGATACAGTACTTAAGAGATCACATTTAGATTTTGATGTAAATTATGCCATTCGATCTACACGGCAACCCTGTAAAGTAGGTGTTATTATTAACTCTTTAATGGGTCTAGAAACAAAAGAAAGCTCCTTTGCCCAAGATCACAGAGTTATTAATAGACACAACATGGACTTTAACCATACATCTGCCTTCTCCATGGACCACAAACAAAAGTATACTTCATGTACCAACTATGTCACTATTATTACTACCCAGTTGTATGACTAGGCAAAGTGAGAACGCACAGTGCAAGAAATGGACCACAGAAAACTACAGAGTAATTCATGCCCAGATGTGAAATGGACACCTCCAGGACTGGTTGCTGTTGCATGACTTCCATAAGCCAAGTGTATATATTGTATAAGTTTGATTATGTGGGGAAGAGTACAAATACATACAAATACACCCACTGAACTAAAAATACAACAAAAGATCAAGTGCAGTACTGTTATAGATCAATTTAACGTTAATTTTCTTCTCCAGAATTTCCTGTTTTCTATATAATCAGAATGTGTTATTTGAATTGAAAATAAGATATAAAATTGGACAAATGGATAACTGTCAAATAGCTTATAAATAAACTTAATGTCTAAGAATTTAACACAGAAGCTCACCTATTTGTAAATATTTAGCTTAGAGACAGATAAATAAAACCACAAGCCCAAGCAAGGTCCCTCATTTTGCCTGGTGCCAACAGATGGCACCAGTTCTTGCTGGTCTCTTTGGACTTAAAAACAAATGGTTTTACATATAATCTTCAGAACTCACCTGCTTGGAAGTAGAAGGGTCTCCAAATATGATAAAAGAAGTGCCACAAATAAATGAGAAGTTTTTTTTGAAGAATACTGACTTTTAGAAACAAAAATATTAATCACAGCTTTATTTATAAAAGCAAAAATTGGGAGTTTACCTAAATTATCTAAAAATGGAGTAATGATGAAATATAGAAGGTATATCTAAATTATGAATATTTTCGTAGCCATTAGTTATGTTTACTAAGAATATTGACTTTGAGAAATTATCAAGATGTGACGCTATTTTTAAAAGCCAGGATGCAGAATTGTGCATATCTATAAACTCAATGATATGCATATACTATATATAGAAAAGAAATTCAAGGCTAACAGTGAGTTTCCACGTAACAGAGTTATGGGTTAAATTTTATTTTTAAGAATATTTTCTCCATGTTCTATAGTTTTTAATGAACATTTATTAGAATGAAAAAAATTAAAATCTTTCTTTGTCTCTCAGACTCTCTGTCTCTCTGTCTCTCTGTCTCTGTATCTGTCTCTGTCACACACACACACACACACACAAATCCTTAGGGGAGAAATCCAAAGTCTGAACAAAATAGACTTAAAATAGAAGCAGACAACATGCTGATAACCAAATAAATCCTTGGGTGCCAAATCAAATGATTCTGCTGCAAATAGTCAAACCTTTGGCTGACTTTGGTTTTTATCTGCACAAAGGACCCAGAGCTAGATGGCAGATAAAAAATCTCCACCCTCCCAAGCCAATGGAATTGTTGACACATCTTGCAGATGTTCTTCTCTTTATCAAGGTATAGATTTCTCCAAGCAGCAATATTCTGAACTCTAGTGCAGCAAGAAAAAAAGAATTAAACAAGTTACCTTGAAATTCATGGTAAAAGTGAGATTGAAATCGACGAATCACATTTATGATTTATGACTTGCGCTTCCTAATTTACAAGGCACTTTGCACGTACATGTGGCTTACAGACAATATGAGCTATGTAGGACCCATATTATTTATCATTGCGTGCTTTACTAATGTACTTTTCACAAGTACTCACAGTCTAAGTAGCAGAGCTTGACTTGAACTCTCAGGTTTTGAATCCAATCCTATGTTCCTTTTACTACTGCATGAGGTTATTCCTCAAAAATAGTCTTAATGCCTTCAACTAAAAATATATTTCTCTTGCTCATATTTAGAAAGGGGACATTGTGTCATGTACAACTTCCCTAAGATTCTTAAGATAATTATAACAACGTTATAGGTTTGCTTCTAGTAACATGTATCAATGCGAGAGTCTGATACCATGCTGGAGCACAATTTTGTGAAAGTAATTTTATGACAATATGAATGGACTACATATCCAACAGACAATTTGCTTGTTCTACCAAATGTTTATGAGTTTTAGAGCCTAAATCCTGACCACTGGCAACATTAGATCATATAGGTCACACTCTATGACCTTATTTAACCTTAATTACTTCTTTATCAGCTTCTTCTCCAAGTATAATCACATTGTGGGGTTAGGGCTTCAAGTGTGGAAGACAAACATTCAGTCCATAACAGGATGGGTCAGTAATTTTCTCTACAGATGGTTGCTACTTCCAAAACAGAACACGATGCCTGACAGACAAAGCAATAGATGGCCCAATAGACTGCAGTTCTTCTAGTTAAATGTGCAAATGTATATTTTAACAACCAGCTAAGGTGGAATGAGGCTAGTTTTCTCTTATGAAAAATGTGACTGACAAGCATGTACTACTCTACTTCTGAGCTGAGAGAGGATTTTTACCCTGGCCCAGCAACCCCTCTGAAGGTTGTATTGCTTCTTCTTTAGTACACACAAGAAAAAGTAGTTGAGCTCCCAAACTCTATATATACCACAGATTGTAGCCAAAATAGTGTTAGCCTGGAAAACATTTGAAGTATCTGATACCCACCTGTGTAATTAAAATACAACTGTAAGGAAAGGAAGAGAATATTTAAATTGTGCACTCTGATATATCCCCTAAAATAAACCAGTTGCAAAATATAACACAACATAACTGAAGAGTTAAAATTTGCCATGTAGAAGTGTTGGCTAGAATACAGTTAAATGTTAGGGTAAGTCTCATCCTCCCTAAATTATATCTTTAGTATTAAAATATTTGATCCGAATCCCTTCTTTTTCTCGCCAGTAATTACTGAGACAGTTTGGTTATTTATTAGGGGCACAGCTGGTTCATGATAATAAAATCAGGACATCTGCATATCAAAGAATGTTTATCTTTCTATCCTGTGGAGGAGAGGTATGTCTCTATCTCAGGCAAAAGTAGTTTCCAGACATAAAGCTTTGAATTAAAAGGAAAGATGGACAGAAACAAATCCTGAGATGAAAATTGCTGTGCGATTAATCAAAATACCATATCAACCCTGACACTTGCAGTCAGCTGTCTGTATGTGTTTCAAAAACAAAGGATTTATTTTAAGCTAATCAACTGAGCCTATAATGGTATCTGTGTACAGAATCAAAGGCTGGGGGAAAAGTAGATAAAAGCACTGAACCTACTTCAATTAGTCCTAAAAGAATTCTCATTTAGGTGATGAGTAATTTGCTCCTTGATTAGAATCCCAGCTTCAAAAGCCCAAACTTGCAATCAAGATAGAAACATATTTTAGATGAATTGTGTAATAAGTTAATAAATCTTTCATTTTTTTTTAGAATAAAGTATACCCTTTCAAAAAATGAAATACATTATTACTTTATAGCTTGAGTAATGCATGTGTTCTTTATGAAGAAAAGAAATGCACAGTGGGCACCTAGTATTGACTCTTTGGTGTGAGTCATGAACTAGCCCACTCTACACACATATTTCAATATTAAACTATATAAGCTTCTATAGCCTCTCTTCCTCAATCTCTTACAGTGTTTTAGGTGATGAAAGAGGTACCTCTATCTTGTGCATGCTTGTGTGTATGCGTGTGTGTGTGTGTGTGTGTGTGTGTGTGTGTGTGTGTGTGTGTGAGAGAGAGAGAGAGAGAGAGAGAGAAAGAGATTCACAGCACAACTTGCTCCAAATAAATTCTCAAAATATTCTCACAGAATCTACATTCTTTCTACCCTTGTCTATCCTCCATCTAGAAGAAGAATCTAAAGGTCATATCCAATTCTTGAATATTTTCTTTGAAAATCTGCATATTGACAGTTGGTCTCCCTACCCCTTTTTTTAATCTGATTCTACCATCTCTTGATATCTCAGCGTAAATTCCCAAGATAACATGCTACCACAAGTACATTAACACAATTGCCAATATGGGCACTGAACTTTCCTGGATATCCTTGGTTAATCCGATGTCATCCAGATAATCCAGACTATAATTATTGAGGGCTTATTTAATTTTATTTTTTTAAATATCTTTGAAAAAAATACCAAGTAGTTTTAAAATTCTCACACAAAATGTATGGACTATATAGATTATGTATATGGACATGATTTGAGAAACACTGGAATAGACCACATCCTGGATCTAGTAGAATGAGACTTTGCCATTATATTGATAAAAGTAAATTCATGGGCGAGACATCTCAAGGTCTTTTATTTGGCTTGAAGATTTTCTGTTTGTATGCTTGTTTGTTTGATTAACTATGCAATGAAAGCGCTTATTAGCAAGCAGCTTTAGATCCTTCAAAGTGTGAAGTGCCGAGTTTGATTCATGAAGCTGAAAAACTGAATATATCCTGCCAAGTAGCCATCAAGATCGTAGCTTCACACATCCAGTACTTGCTCCCTTGTGGGTAGGCTATGCTATCTAAACTCAGTTCTTCCTACATGCATTTATTAAATCGGAGGGTTTTTTCTTAAGATGATAAGAAATTTATAATAAGATTTGATTTTAAATTTAAAGTTTGATTTAAATTTGATTTAAAGAAAAGGATTTGATGGTCTTTTCAGGTCACTCTAAATTGGCCAAGGTTTATTTTAAAACAGGCACTTGAATAACTACCATGTTTGCTGTGACACAAGAAGATTTATCTATTTTAAGCTCAATACAACATTGATAAAAGGGGAAAGAATAAACTTTCCATTGAGCCATTAGAGGCAGAGTTTTAAGCAGACTTTTGTTAGAATTTTAAAGCTTTGGTTCGCCGCACTTCTCTCAGCTCCTGGTCTGAGAATGAGTAATGGACTCTGAGATAGCTAAGTTATACATTAAAATGTTGTGTTTATTTTTCCTAGGAAAAAAATAAATTATGTTGAGGATGATGATAAGTAGAAAAGATAACTTGACAAAATAAATTGTGCTAAAAACAAACGATTCAATCAAAAAATGGGCAGAGGACCTAAAGAGACACTTCTCCCTAGAGGATATACAAATGGCCAACAAATATTTGAAAAGATGCTCAACATTGCTAGCTATTAGGAAAATGCAAATCAAAATCACAATGAGATACCATCTCACACCTGTTAGAATAGCTATAATCAACAGGACAAGTAATACCATCAGTAAAAGAATATATTTCAAAGTTAAGAAAAAACTATTGATAAAATCAGTTGCTGTGCTTGTTATGTTTTTTATTTCCACAGGCTAATTTTGTGTTTAATAATAAGCATCTGCTTTGATTGTTGTTATAAGCTATGGAGTTTTGATTTTAAATTAATTCTTTTCATCAATATATATGCAATTTATCTGATACAGTTTTTAATTGGCCAGGAAGAAAAGAAAGGGAAATTTCCATTGAGACGCTACTATATTTTATGCATTACACTGTTCACTGTTACATAAATTTTTCTTATTTAATTCTCATTGCAAGCTTATAGATCTGGCATTAGCATCCTCATTTTTATAAAGGAGAAAAGAGAAAATGAAAACAAAGATAAAACAAAAGCAAGCAAGGAAGAGAGAGAGATAAACTAGAATTGTTTACTTCTCTGACAATATTGCATCCAGAAGATCATATTAAATTTTAAAACTTTTTTGTACACATTTTCATAAATGATGAATTCCATATAAAAGATGTAATAATTGAAATAAGTAAATATTAATAAGAGAATGTTCTCTAGGGAATCAATCTTCTGGTTCCTCTTGATTCTAGATGGGATTCCATAATCATTGCTAATCATAAAATTCAGGTCCCAGAGAAAAATAACTCTGCTGTAGGAAATGTATAATAAATAAATGCTAAACACTTTTATGAAATCATAAGAAAAAAAGATGAAGAGTCCAGGAGAAAGATGGGCAAACAATATTACTAAGAGGGGATATGTGAAGGTCAGGTAGGCAGAAAGAAAAGCTTCCAATTCCCTCTTTTTTAGTATAGGTTTCTGTGCCTACAGCCAGTATAACCACACTCCTTGTCAGCCACAATAAAAAAAATAATAATAGAAAACTATACAATCAGTATAGAAAAAAATAGAAAACTATACAATCAGTTTTTAAAAATTAAGAAAGAATAAAAGATTAGAAAGAGTAACATTAAAACATTGCGAATAAGGGAGAACAAAAAGAAAAAGGAATAAAACACAGATTAAAATGAGAAAATGAAAAGCCTAACACAGACAAAAGAATAACAGTCAAAAATAATAAAACAAAATAAATTACAGTTAAAATAAAATATAGGCCAGAGTTCAATGAGATTAAAGACTAAAAATCTGAAAGCAAGAGATAAAGGATAAAAATCCAGAAAATAAAATTTTAGACAAAACCCATTTAAATAGAGGAGATTAAGGATTAAGAGTAGGAATTAAGAGATAAAAAGGTAAAAGTAAAAAATATTTTTAAAAAATCAATATAAAGAGTATTAAGGAAAATTACATGTAAAGGCCTGATAACAAAAATTTGAACTTTGGAGAAATCACTGAAAGAAATGATACAGCACGAGGGTAGACCCCAATAGAGGGTGATATGAAAACTGTTAACAGCTCTTGGCTGAGCCTTTTTCTCCTTATAAAGGCACTTCCTTTTAAGTGAGGTGGTCCTTGTAAGTAGGGCACACAGTGGGTGGAGAGCAACCGTTCAAACATATTCTTTGAGTCTTTCTAAATCATAAAACAAAGAAACCTCTGGCAGACTGACCTCCAAAAACTTCTAAGGCAAGCCCCACAGAGAAATTACATTTCTTAATCCAAAAGACAAAGGCTGCAGGAGAAATGGCCAATGCCTATAAAATAAGAAGTCGTAGAGAAGGGTGAATATGAATTTTTAAAAAACAAATCTCCTTATGCCATCCTTGAAAAGAGGCAAAATTAAGACAATTCATAAAAAGGTATTTTACACAGAGGTTAACATGGAACTCCTAGCTTAAAGAATTGGTATGGATAATATTTAAATAGTTGTCAAAAAGATTCAGGAGACATAAAGTTGGCAGAGTATAGTAGAAAGAATTAGCAGACATGCCTAGGTTCTGGTTCTAGCTTTGTCACTAGCTGGCTATGTGACCTTAGGTAAAGCATTTTATGTTCTTGTATCTTACTTTGCTTACATATCTGCAAGAGGAATAAAAAAGGTTGGATTTAATATTCTCTAAAACTAACATTCAAGGTTGATATTGAGAAAATGAGTTTTTGTCATACACAGACTATCGAGCTAAATGGATCATGTATCTAGGGATTAAAAATATGCTTAGAAGGGCTGGAAGGTTGAGTAAATGAGAGAAATTATCAGGCATAAGACAAGAAGGGTTGTGAACAATTGGAAATACATGTCTCCTTTAAAGGTCAGGGTGCTTCTCAGCTGTAGCTAGTGGTTGTCATGTTGAAATATAGGAAGTCAAATCTTCATATTTTTCCAGAGAACTCAGAAATTTTTTTAATGTGAAACCTCCTAACAGCATGTACTGGCATAAAAACAGACACATAGATCAATGGAACAGAATAGAGAGCCCAGAAATGAAACCACATTTATATGGCCATTTAATCTATGACAAAGGAGGCAAGAATATACAATGGCATAAAGACAGTCTCTTCAGTGAATGATGTTTGGAAAATTGGATGGATACAAGCAAAAAAAAAAAAAAAATGAAACTGGACCTCCTTCTTACACTATATACAAAGACAAACTCAAAATGATGTAAAGACTTAAATGTAAGACCCAAAACTCCTAGAAAAAAAACATAGGCAGCAACTCTTTGACATTGCCCTTCATAATATTTTTTCTGACATATCTCAAGCAAGGAAAACAAAAGAAAAAATAAACAAATGGGACTACATCAAACTAAAAGGTTTTTGCACAGCAAAGGAAACCATCAACAAAACAAAAAGACAACTTACTGATGAGAGAAGATATTTGCCAATAATACATCTGATAAAGGGTTGATATGCAAAATTTATAAAGAACTCATACAACTTAACACCAAAAAAACAAACAATTCAATTAAAAAATGAGTGAAGGAGCTGAATAGACATTTCTCCCAAGAGGACATACAGATGACCAATAGACATATGAAAAGATGCTCAATGTTACTAATCATCAGAGAAACGCAAATTAAAACCACAATGAGATATTACCTCATACTTGTCAGAAAGGCTATCATCAATAAATCAAAAAAACAACAAGTGTTGATGACAATGTGGAGAAAAGGGAACCCTCGTGCACTGTTGAGGGATTGCAAATTTGTACAGCCACTATAGAAAACAGTTTGGAGTTTCCTCAAAAGATTAACTACCTTATGACCTAGCCATTGTACTTTTGGGTCTTTATCTGAAGAAAACCAAAACACTAATTCGAAAAGATATATGCAACCCTGTGTTTATGGCACTGATATTTACAATAGTCAAGATATGGAAGCAACTTAAGTTCCCATCAATAGACAATTGGATAAAGAAGATGTGGTTCATATACACAATGAAATATTACTTAGCTTTAAAAAATGAAATCTTGCCATTTGCAGCAACATGGATGGAACTTGAGGGTACTATGCTAAGTGAAGTAAGTCAGACAAAGAAAATACCATATGATTTCACTTGTATGTGGAATCTAAGAAACAAAATAAAGAAACAAAATGAAAACAAATTTATAGATACAGAAAACAAACTAGTAATTGCTGGATGAGAGGAAGGATTTGGGAGCTGGGTAAAAAAGTTGAAGGGATTAAGAAGCACAAATTGGTAGTTACAAAATAGTCATGGGGATGGAAATTACAGCATAGGAAATATAGTCAACAATATTGTATTGTATAGTGCCAGATATGTACTAGACTAACTGAGGGGATCACTTTGTAAATTATATAAATGTCTAACCACTCTGTTATACCCCTGAAAGTAATATAAAATAATATTGAATGTCAACTCTAATTGAAAAATAAAAATTTTTAAAAAGTAAAATCTTCTGATTTTTAAGTTGATATATCATTAACTTAAAATTTTTAAAATCATTGGGTGAGCCGGCTAAAAAACATCTGCTGGTAAAATTTGCCTTAGAGATTACTGTTTATGAACTCCACTGATCTATAATATTCAGTCATTATATCTGCCTCAGAGGATCAGTGTGAGTCTTACCTAAGCCTGACTGGCCCAAGGCAGGAGTGGACTTATGCAAGCTTCATTTCTCAAACCACTAGACTTTCTTATAAAGTTGGAAGTAATGCCCCTTTTGTCATTTTTGTTTTCATTAATTTGAGTCTTATCTTTTGTTTTCTTAGTCAACCTAAGACTTGTCAATTTTATTAATCTCTTCAAAGAACCAACTTTTGATTTCATTTTTTTGTTTTTTATTCTGTTTTAGTTATTTCTACTATAATCTCTATTCTTTTTTTCCTTCTGCTTGCTTTGGATTTAGTTGTATCTTTTTTTTCTAGTTATTTTTTAAAGATGAAACATTAGATTATTGATTTAAGAGCATTCTTCTTTTTTAATAAAGGTGTTTATAAATATAAATTTCCAAGAACTGCTTTAGCTTCATCCTATAAGTTTGGTACGTTGTATTTTATTTTAATTCACCTCAAAGTATTTTCTAATTTCTGATTTTTTCTCTGATCTATTGATTATTTAGGAGTGTGCTATTTAATTTCCACATATCTGGGAATTTCCTAAATTGCTTTCTGTTATAGATTGGAACAGGACAAAGATGCCTACTTCAGGGCTTATATTCAATATTGACTCTGGGTAGTAGTCATTTGCAATAAGGAAAGAAAAGAAGATGAAATGTGGAAAGGAAGAAGTAAAACTGTCCTCATTTGCAGATGATTATGATTGTTTACAGAGAAAATGCCAGGAAGTTTACAAAACAACTAAGAGAACTGATATATGAATTTTACAAAGTTGCAGGTTACAAGGTTATACACAAAAATCGATTGTTTTCTTATACATACTATCAAACAATTGAAATGTAAAATTATGAAAATTCTGTTGAAATCAGAATTAAACAACAAACAAAAAACTTGTAGGAATAAGTTTAGTAAAATTTGGCTAGTACAATTTTGCTGAAAATTATAAAACATTAATGAAAGACCTAAAAAAAGAGACATTGAAAAAAGAGAATTTACCATGGTCATGGATTTAAATAATCAATAGCTCAAACTGATTGATATATTTCCAATCACAATTCCAAACAAAATTTCAGCAGGCTTTTTTCATGATAGAACTGGGCAAGAATATTATAAAATTTATATAAAAAATGCAATAGACTTGGGAGAAAAATTAATAAGTGGAAACATGGAGCAATAGAGAAAATATCTAGGATTAAGATGTTATGGATATTTCCATCAACAGACAATTGGATAAAGAAATTATGGTTCATATATACAATGGAATATTACTCAGCCATTAAAAAAAATGAAATTCTACCATTTGCAATGACACGAATGGATCTAAAGGTAATTATGCTGAGTGAAATAGTCAGACAGAGAAAGATAAATACCATATGATTTCACTTATAGGCGGAATCTAAAGAACAAAAAGAACAAACTAATCAAAAACAGATTCACAAATGTACTGGACAATTTGGTGATGGACAGAGAAGAAGGGAGTTGGGGGGCTGAGAGAATGGGATGAAGGATTAAAGAAGTACAAATCAGTAGTTGATGGATGGTCACAGGGATGGGGAGCATGGCATAGGAAATGCAGTTAGCATTAATTTGTTGGCTAAGTGGAGGGCCAGAGGAGCGAGGGAGCAATTGGGGAGATCATCTTATGAACTATATAGATGTCTAACTAATGTACTGTATACCTGAAACTAATTTAAAAGAAAAAAGATATTACAGATATACGAAAGGGTGTAACATGCAGGAAAAAAATGCAGAAAGTCAGAGGATTAAAGTGTGTAACATGTATGTAATTGTAATCCCAGAAGTAGAAGATGAGGCAGTGAGGCAAAAGCAATATTTGACAATAAAATGATAAGAATTTTCCAGTAGGTAAAGGACATTAAGCCAGTTTCAAAGCACACTACTAATTCCAAGCAAGATAAATGTGTCCAAGCATATTCAATTGGAAAACACGCACACAATGCAATATATATATATGCCTTACTGCTAAATTGTATACCTGAAAACTTACTGGATTTCATTAACCAATGTCGCCATAATAAAAAAATAAATTTAAAAAATATAATAAAGCTGTTAATAACAAAGAAAATATTGTAAAAAGGCCAAAGAAAAGAGAAACATTACCTTCTGAAGGACCAAGTATAACAATTTTAGCCGATTTATCAACAAAAACAATGGAAGATGGAAGATTATAGAATAAAATTTCTAAAGAACCGAATGAAAATAACTGTAAACCTAGAATTCTCTAGCCAGGGAAATTATCCTAGAGGGATAACAGCAAAATAAAGACTTTTTAAAATACATTTTTTGTTTGTGTATGTTTAACAGCTTCATTGAGATATAATTGGCAATACTATGTGTATAGTTAATGTCTACATTTCGTTAAATTTTGCTGTATGTGTATACCTGTAAAACCATTACAACTGTCAAGATAAAACAAAATATTCGCCAATCCCAAGAAGTTTTGTGGGGCCCTATGAAATCCCTCTCTCCCTTTCAACTCTCCTTCCCTCTCCCTTACACCCAAGGAATAACTGATTTGCCTTCTTTCAAAATAGGATATTTACATTTTCTAGAATTTTATATGAATGGAATCGAGTATATACACATTTTTGTCTGACTACTTTTGCTCAGCATAATTGTCTTTTGATACATCCATGTTGTTACATGTATCTCTGTAGTTCTCTCAATTTTTGTTTCAGATGTTTTGAAGTTTTGCTATTAGTGCATATACAGTTAGAATTATTATGTCTTCTAGATGTATTGATCCTATTATCAATATGAAATATTGCTTTTTTCTATGGTAATAGTCCTTGCCTTAAAATATTACATGTCTGATATTAATATAGCAAATTCAGCTTTTCTATAGTGTTTCCATATTGTATTTTTCTCCAAACATCTACTTATCCCTGTCATTCTTCTTTTAAACAGTTTATAACTGGGTCTTGCTGTTTTTACGGAGTCTCACAATTTCTAACTTTTAATTGGGATGTCTAATATATTTGTATTGAAGTAGCTATGAAATAGATTCTTTACTTTCTGTTTGTCCCATTTGTTTGTTCTTCCTCTTCCCCTTCTTTTTATTCCATATTTTGAAATAATTATTTCTTAGTATTCCATTTTATCTCCTCTACTGGTGCTTTGTCTAAATCTTTATATTACTTTTAGTGCTTACTATATAGATTTCAAGAAAAATCCTTGACTTCTCACAATGCGCCTTGAATTAACATTATAATGCCTCTTGTATAATGTAAGAAACTTAAAACAGAATAAATTCATTTATCTTCCATATTTTGTTATATTTGTATTTCTATATTTTATTTCTACATGCTATCAATTCCATAATACATTACTTTTAAGTTTTGCTTTAAGCTGTCAATTGTCTTTGAAAGAAATTAACAAGTGAGAAAAATATCCTTCATATTTACACATCCATTTACTATTTCCAGCATGCTTTATTTCTTCATGTGATCCAAATTTACACCTGGTATTATTTCTTTTCAACCTGAAAAACTGCTACTAACATTCCTTAAAATCCAGGTATGTTGGTGATCAGTTCTTTCAGCTTTGCCTTACCTGAAAACATTTTTATTGGGACTTCATTTTTTAAAAACAGTTTTGCTGGATATAACATTCTAACTTGACAGAATTTTTATATTTGTTTTCTTTAAGAACTATTCTTTGAAGGATGGCATTATTTCTGATGAGAAAATAGTAGTGGTTCTTAGTGTTATTTCTCTATATGTGGGGTCTGTGTGTGTGTGGGGGGGGTCCGATTACAATTAATATTTTCTCTTTACCTTTGGTTTTTAGCAATTACAGTATGAAGTAGTTAGGTTGAGATTTTAGTGTATATATATTTTTTTAGGGCTCACTAAGCTTCTTGGATCTGTCGGTCAATATTTTTAAATATATTTGGAAAATTTTTAGCCATTATTTTTTAAAATATTTTTCTGTCTCAATTTCTCTCTACTGTCTTTCTGGGACTCCAGTTACCAGTATGTGAGATTCTTTTATATTGTCCCATATACCACAACAAATATCATCTTAAAAAAAAAAAAAAAAGATTGGATAGTTTCTATTGCCCTATCTTCAAGTCCAGTGATTTTGTTGTTGTTTTTTAACCTGTCAAGTGAATTTTTCTTTTCAGTTCTAGAATTTTTAAATGTTTTTTTATTCATATTTTTTAGTTGAGAGTTTTCATTTGTCTACTTTTTCCTTTACACTCTTAAACATGATTACAACTGCTGTTTTAAGGACCTTGAAGCTAATTCAAAATATGTATCATCTCTGTTTCTATTACTTATTTTTTCTCTTGATTGTGTCACATTTTCATTGTCTTTGTGTACGAAGAAATTTTTTATTCTGTGTGAGGCACTGTAGATGCTATACTTTTAAAAGTCTTTATAGAGATGGGGAGTGACATTAGCAAGATATCAGAATGGGAATACTCAGGCCTGTTTCCCCTTGAAGACACCATCTTAACAATAATACACAGGCCAGATTACATTTTAAGACCTCCTGAAACCAGTTAATAGGTTGCAGCACTCCAGGTGAGCACAAAGTCAAAAAGAGTTGTGACAAAGTGGGTAGAAAAGTTAATTGAATTTGTCCACCAGAGCCTCTTTCATTCCCTGGCACAACATGGTATGCTTGAGAGAAAACTCTTAACTCCCAGGAGGGAATGAGAAAAGTGGAAAGTGAGTCCAATATTCTGGCTCTTGGCAGTGGAGCGGGGATGCCCAAGGGACTGGTTTCTGAATTGCCTGTTTTAGAGGGCTGAAGGGAATGGCAGTATACTTTGGATGCCAGGTGGTGATTACTAAGAACAATGATGAGCATTACCAGGGACTACAATACTGCAGACAGACACAAGGGGGAGCGAGAGATTATAGGCTTGTATTAGGGTTCTCCAGAGGAACAAAATAGAAGAATGTGTCTATAAGTAGAAAGAAATTTATTGTAAGAAATTGGCTCACATAATTTTTAAGGCAGATAAGTCTGAGGATCTACAGAATAAATTGGCCAACTAGAGATCCAGGAAAGCCAATGGATAGTCTAATTCTACTCTGAAGGCCAGCAGGCTTGAGACCCTGGAAGAGCTGATGTTTTAGCTCTTAGAATCCAAAGGGAGAAATGCAGGTGCGCGCGCACACACACACACACACACACACACACGTGCACACATGCACACACACGTCCCAATATGAAGGCATTCAGGCCAGAAAAATTGTCTCTCACTAGGGGAAAGATCAGGGGTTTTTTTGTTCTATTAAGGACTTCAATTGACTGGATGAGGCCCTCTCACGTGAGAGAAATCAATTGCTTTAGTCAATCTACTAACTTAAATGTTAATTTCATCCTAAAACACTCTCTCAGAAATACCCAAAGTAATGTTTGCTCATATATCTATAAACTCTGTGGTCCAGTCATGTTGACACATAAAATTAACCATCACAGTGTTCCTCAGAAGAAATAGGGAAACCTCTTGAATGGGGAAATTACAGATATAAGCCCAGAGAAGATACACACCTGAAAAGGTTTACAAGGCCCCAGAATCTCTAGCTGTACTGATTGGTGAAAATCTTAATTGGTAGGAAGTCAGTCCATAAAGACGGGGATAAATGGCTGTTTTTTCAACTGCCTAAATCTCAACAAAGTTCACAAAATGTATAAAGAAACAGGGAAACATGGCTCAAGGAATCAAAATAAATCTCTAGCAACCAACCATAAGAAATGGAGATTTATGAATTACCTGACAAAGAATTAAAAACAATCAACTTGAAGAACACGAATAGAAAACTAACAAATTTAGTACATGAACAAAATAAGAATATCAACAAAGAGATATAAAGCTGTAAAAAAGAACCAAACATAAATTCCGAAGCTGAAGAATACAATTACTGAGTTTAAAAAGTCATTACAAGATATCAACAGAAGACTCAATCAAGCAGGAGAAAGAATCAGCAAACTTGAGAAGAGGTCATTTCTATTATAGAGTTCAAGGGGCCAAGAGAAAAAAGAATAAAGAAAAGTAAAGAAAGCCTGAGGAACTTATGAGATACTGTCAAGTAGATCAACATACACATCCTGGGAGTCATAGGAAGAGAAGAAAGAAAAAGACAGAGAGCCTATTTATAGAAATAGTGGCCAAAACCTTTTTAAATTTGAGGAAGAAAATGGACAAATTCAACAAACTTAACATAACCCAACTAGGATAAACCCCAAGAAATGCACAATGAGACACATTATAATCAAACATTCAGATGTCACAGACAAAGGTAGAATTTTGAAAATAGCAGGAGAAAAGTGCTTCACACATACAAGGGTGCTTCTGTAAGGTTATAAGCTTATTTCTCAGCAGAATTTTGGCAGGCCGAAAGAAAGTGGGATGATATATTTAAAGTATTAAAAAATAAAAAATTCTGCCAACCAAGACTACTGTATTAGGCAAAAGCATCTTTCAAAAATGAGGGAGAAATTAAGATTTTCCAAGATAAAAGCTTAGGGAGGTCTACACCACGACACACGCACTACAAGAAATGCTAAAGAGTCCTTCAAGTTGAAACAAAAGAATGCTAGATAACAAAAATGAACTTTATGAGAATATAAAGCTCTCTGCTAAAGATAAATATTAGACATATGTAAAAGCCTGTAGTATTGTAATATTGGCATGTAACTCTTAATTCTGATATATAATTTAAAAGACAAAAGCATAAAAATGACCATAAATATGTTAATAGATACATAATAAAAAAGATAATTTGTGGCATTGATAACATAAAGTGAGAAAGGTAGAGATGTAAAGAAATAGTTTTGTATGTGATTGAAATTAAGTTATCAGTTTAAAATAGATTGTTATAACTTTATGCTGTTTTTTGTATCCCCACAGTATCTACAAAGAAAAATACCTATAGAAGATACACAAAAGGAAATGAGAAAGGAGTCAAAGCATATTACTACAAAAAAAAAAAAATCAATAAAACACAAAAGAAGGGAGAGAGGAAAAAGAAAAACAAAATAGCTACAAAACATATAAAAGACAATTAAAATGGCAACAGTAGGTTCTTGCCTATTAATAATTACTAAATTATTGCCTATCAATAATTACTTAAATTACTTAAATTAAAACGTAAGTGGATTAAAGTCTCCAATCAAAAGACAAAAATTGACTGAAGAATGGTTAAAAAACCAAGACCCTTGGCTGTCTGTAAGAGACTTCTCTTTAGATATCAGGACATAAATAGACTGGAAGTGAAAGAATGGGAAAAGATATTCCACGCAAATGATAACCAAAATAGGAAAACTGACTATATCAGATGAAATAGAGTTTAAAAAGAGTCACAAAAAGCAACAAGACATTACATAATGATTAAAGGGTCAGTTTACCATCAGGCAGACCAATATACACATCATGAGACTCACCAAAGGAGAAGAGAGACAAAAAGGCAGAGAGCCCATCTGTAGAAATAATGGCCAAAAGCTTCTTAAGTTTGAGGAAGGAAATGGATAAATTTGACAAGTTCAAAATTGTTATATATTTATTACAATTACAAATATGTAATCACCTAACATCAGAGCTCCCACATATATGAAGCGAGTTGTTCAATTGGTATAAAGTTTTCAATTTTGTGAGATGAAAAAGCTCTATAGATTTGTTGCACAACAGTGTGAATATAGCTATCCCTACTAAACTGAACACTTAAAGATGGTTAAGATAGTAAATTTTGTGTCATGTGTTTTTTACCAGAATTTTAAGAAAAAGTCTCTCTGGTGTTCTCCTTCCTTGAAGAGTGTTGAGTTTCTTTCTGGCAGATAGAGGTTCTCTTTGATCCTCTTGAGGCTTGTTTCAGGCTCTGTTAGAACACAACCAGAGGAGCCCTTGCTCTGAGACAAGAACAGATGAAAGCACTAACACGTGGCTTTCTGGCATCTCAGCTGAATGCCCAGTGCCCAGAACAAGTTCCTTTTACTCTGGTTCACTGGACCTCTAATGTCTTAGCACTGTTCAAACTCTAAAATCTCCATTTGCCTCATAGCCCTTAAGTAGTTCTTCTGAGCCACATCAAGTCTTGCCAGTGGCGCAAAAGGACCTTGGTAAAGATTTCTGAAGCTCCATCTCTAGCTACCTTTGCTCTACTAATCTGCTTCACTAAATCCAGCCACCACAAATATCTTAACTCCTGCCTTGGACACCATCGATATCTCTAATCAGAAAGCCAGGGTGAATGTATTCCTCACCTCAGACGTTTCTTTCTCTTTAAGGAAAACGGTCCAGTAGGATCTATTGTTAGATGACTTAAAAGAGTAACTGTGTATGTATGTGTGTGTGTGTGTGTGTGTGTGTGTGTGTGTGTGTGTGTGTGTATATATATATATATATAATTAGTTTTGAGTTTTACATTTGTTTATGTCTGAAAGGTAGTCTGATACTCATAACTGTCATTGCTAGGATTGGGAATTTGTCATTTTAAGTTTGTTTTTAAATTCTACACCCAACACTCATTGTTGCAGAATAATTTTTGTTTATTTGTGAGGTTTTTATTGCTCTGCCTCCCCCTGCTTCCCTACAATAGCATAACCCCCATGAGAACAGTGACACACTTAGTCTTAGTCAGTTTGGATCTCCAGTGCTTAGAATAGGGCCTGGTGCTCTGATCAAACAATGAAGATTTATGTAATGAGATGAAATAAAACAAATGAGTGAATTATTAAATAATTATGCATTGCTGACATTTGTTTCAGAACATATTAAACACTTTACAATAAAAATATAAAAGGGTAGGTGAATGGATGGAGAGAATGTATGTTAAATCCACAGTGTTGAAGTAAGGAGCAGAGAAAGAAGTGGAGGAATTTTTTAAAAATGAATGAAGAAGGAATAGAAAGAAAAAGGCGAAAAGAGGAAACAAGAAAGAAGAAAGTTTATAAAATTGCAAAGGGAAATAAGAGAGTCAAAAAAGAAAACTGAGACAACAAATGAAGGAAATAAAAAGAGCAAAAGGAAAGAGACAAGCATTATTTTATTTTGTAAAATGCAGCAAACATATTATGCACTGCCTTTGTGTTTTAAAACAAAATCCTAGGGGTGCAATGATGAAAAACATCTAGTTATTTTCCTCAAACATCTTTGTTCTCTAGTAGGAGAGATGATATGTAAAAAATACACACATAAATATAATCCAAAATAAATTATAATGAGTGCCTGGGGATCTGGGAAGCTTTCTTAGAGAAAGTAGCTAAATTTGAAGGACAAATAGAATTTCGGCAGATAGTGTGAGAGGAAATAAAGTTTGAAGTTTGGAGGAGGAAAAAGAAAGGACATAGCCAGAAATTGTAAAATTCTCTGATTGGCTGCTTTAACCATGTCTGAAGGACAATGGTGGGAATATAGGTGGTGAAGGCAAGTTTAATTCTCATTGGAAAGCCTTGAATATTGTGCTAAAGTTTACACTTTATGTAAAGTTCAAACTTTTAGCCTTTGGGAGCCCCCAAGAGTTTTTCAATGGGGAAGCAATAAGATTAGAGCAGTGTTTTTAGACCGTGAGTAGAATAGAAAAGGGGGAAATGAACAGAAAAGAGAGAAGGCAACTTTGGGTAAACCTCTTTTCTTAAAAAAAATACTTTAAGCACTTAGGTCTAGAAATGATAGAAAAACAGGTGAAAATATGTTTGTATTGGAAATTATTTTATCACTGTTTTCATTTTGCTTGAAAGGGCATACTTTCTTCTTTTTCTCTTTCTTTTCCTTCTTTTTTTCTTCTTCTTCTTCTTCTTCTTCTTCTTCTTCTTCTTCTTCTTCTTCTTCTTCTTCTTCTTCTTCTTCTTCTTCTTCTTCTTTTCTTCTTCTTCTTCTCTTCTTCTTCTTCTTCTTCTTCTTCTTCTTCTTCTTCTTCTTCTTCTTCTTCTTCTTCTTCTTCTTCTTCTTCTTCTTCTTCTTCTTCTTTCTTCTTCCTTTGAGCCATCTTCATTTGGAGACAATAAAGCTTGATATTACTGATGTCTGCCTCCCTACATCTCTGTGCCCCAACAGGAATTAAAACTCGTGGGTCTGAGTATATGAAAACTCTGACTCTCTAAAGTGAAAAATCAAATGAAAAAGAAATGAAAACACTAATTCTCAGGAATCAGCCCTTCTTTGCAACAAAGGAAAATGGAGGATCATGTTCTCCCACTCTGCTTTATTTATGGGGACTAAGTTGGATTTGGTGTACAGAATATCTCTATCTCAATAAGATTGGAGTGCTGCACAGAAGGTAACAGCACTACTTTTAAATGGAATTACTTTTCATTTTGGTGTCAGGGTGATTGGGCATTCAGGTATGTTTGCCTCTCTCTTCCGCAGAAATCATTCTAAAGGTATATTTCAGCTAAGGGGGTCTTCTATATGAAAGGAGGTTAGCTCTTGAAGATTACTCTTAAGTATTTCAAGTATTTGGAATGTCTTTCGATTATATTTATTTGGATTGATTTGGTAATTCCTGGGCAATAATTGTTTTGGGTAATACTCCATGGTGTTAAAAAATAATCACTATACCCAGAACAATTTGAAAAAAGAGCTAATGGGATGTTAAGTTGCTGAATTTATGAGAAAATTCACTCTTACATACCTAAACATTATCTGAAAATCTTAGTATTTTTGTTTTTTCCTCTCCTTGAACAACCTTCAATTGGCATTACTTAATTTACTAATTTATAAAGAAGTCCACATAATCTCTGTATATAAAAATATATAAAATATAAATATATAAAATAAATAAATATATACATCTAAAATAAGTAAGTAGCCTATTGCATAGCTACACATACAATAGGAGAGTGTTAATGATGATAATGAGCACTTTACATTGGGACATCTGATATTTCACATCTAATGTAGAGTTTCTATTACCACATTTTACCTTCCCATTTTAGCCACTACCTTTAACTATTCATGTGTTGACCATAAATCAGTTGCAATCATTCCTTCCTATGGATAACTACTCTTCAATTTATTCTCTAATAGGTGAATTTTATTGACAACATTAATCAATTCTTTAACTTGTGAGTCTCTTCAATTCACTGAGTAGATTAAGTAACTTAAAAGGTCCCTTAGGGAGAAATATGACTTGACAAATATATAGAAAACCTAATGGTTTGGACATTTAAGTTTCAAATTAAATTCACTACGTTGCCAATTCTACTAACTGGGAAGACATGGGCTGTGAAGAGAGTCAAAACAAAAACCGAAACAAGAACAAAAAACCAACAGTCACTGTAAAAATGAAAAATGAAAAATGAAAAATGATTCAGTGATTCACTGTTTGTAACAGGACTATAAGTGTTCTTTATCAATTGAAACCTTTTTTTTCCAGAAAAGCAGTTGCTAGGGTTCTTGCAATCAACTATTTCTGTAGAGCAAGTATGAGAAAACCACTGCATGCCTCTCGCCTCTGTACTGCAAGTGGTTTTTACTTTTTAAATAGTTGGAGAAACTTAAAAGAATAATGTTTCATAATATGTAAAAATTATATGAAATTGAAATTTCAGTATCCATAAATAATATTTACAAATGAAATATTAATTTCATCAGTATAAAAATGAATGAGTGTGACACAGCCACATTCATTTATGTGTCACAGCTACACTCATTCTTTTTTGCATTATCTATGACTACTTTCTTCCTACAGTGACAGAGATGGAGAGTTGTGACAGACTTTGTAGCCCACAAATTCTGAAATATTTTCTATCTGGCCCTTTACAGAAAAAGTTTGCCAAATCCTGCTACAGAACAAGAGCCGTTTCTTCATGGAATTCTTTTTATTGCTCTTTCAGGATGGATGAGTTGAAACCCTCTTGTCTGTAAGTGACAGAAACTCAACTCAAAAATAGTTTAAGAAAACAGGAGGATTTATTGGCTCATATAGCTTAGGTGTAGACTTAGTAACAGGCATGACCAGATTCAAGATGGACTCCTGACCTAATCAGGGACAACCAGTGATATTTCCTGTGACTGACAGATTCTGACAGAAAGATGCTGACTATACTCTCCTGCTGGTGTTGCTAACCTGGAGTATCTTAGGTTCATAACTCTTTTCACGTGGTGACAAAGATAGCCAGTTGACAGTTACCAGTGGGAAGAGCTTACCTGTTTTCCAGCAGTTACAGCAAAAGTCTCAAGGCTAACTGTTCTGGATTAAGTATGGTCCAGCATGCCAATAAGCAAAGCATAGGGACTGAACATGGGGAGGGGTGTTCGTACAAAGAAAAATTGAGAAGGTGGAGAAATATCTGCCAGGCAGGGAAAACCAGCAGATGGCCACTGTAGCAAGAAAGGAAGGCATTTGTTCTTCCTTTTTTTTACAGGTAATGCTACCTAATCTCAAAAAAGTTAAAAGACTTATTCAAAATTATCCAGATGGGAAACAATCTGTCTAACTCTTGGCCCATATTCTCTACCAAATCATCATGCCTTTCCAAATAGCAGTTATTCAAATACACATATATCAGACTAAAGGAAAGTCTTGAGTTTTCCATAAATTAGGTTTCTCTGATATTATGCAAGTATCTCTTGTTGACTATTCTGCCCAATATGAAATATATCTTTATCAAAGTAACATCAACCATTTAGCAAGGCCTAAGGGAGAGGGACTTAGAGAACAGATTAGTTTGGTGCAGAGAGAGCGAACAAGAGAGTGGGGTAAATTTCAGAGTGGAAAGTGTCAGAGCCACAATGTTCCACCATTAGAACCAAGGAAATAATTGTGTATGTGTATGTGAAAGAGAGAGAGAGAGAGAAAGAGAGAGAGAGAGACAGACAGAGAGAGACAGAGAGAGAGAGAATAGGGGAAAGGAGAGGAGGGGAGAGGGAAAGAAAGAGGGGAGAGAAAAAGCAGGAAGCAGGGGAGGGAGGTGAGGGGAAGAGAAGAGGAAAAGAAGGCAAAATGCTTGGTTCTTGAGAAGTAGGGGTAAATATACACTGGAAGGGGGCTTAAGAAGAGTTGCTAGAAGACAATTTCTGCCTATTTCACAATTTTGCCCCAGCAGGATCCTGGCACACTCCCCAGTATAAATTGGTCTCTATCCCGAGTATAAACTGGGAGTGGAATCAATATGCTAGACATTTCCATTTGCATTAGGCAAGCAATGAGATGATTTCTTGATAGCTTTCTGAAGATAATAAAAGCACACAGCTCAGCAAAGGTGACTCACTTGGTGAGTCAGTTGTTTCATGCTGTCTTTTTATAAGTCATCACTCAAATCAAGTTCCAATGTTATGCCAGTGACTGAGGCCCATCTCAGCCTAACTCAGAAAGAATCTCCAGCTAAACCCACTGGCTACCTGCCAAGTTCATCCTTTACTTTAGGAGAAAGTACTTGGCATCTGAATGCATAGAACATGACAATCTTGGGCACTATGGCCAAAAGAAATTTAAAATTGTCATCTCTGCAGTTTTGTATTTAGTTTCCAGATGAGCAAAATGTCTTAGCACCTTCACTGTGAATTCAGTTCAATTCCCAAACATTGAAACAGCAGGGAGTAACAAAGCAGACATTTAGCTGAACATTGAGCTGAATTCTGGTTTGCACAGAAAACATTAACTAGATGTTAAATAAATGTCAATATTCATGAAGCAGTTCTCCATTTCCAGACTGAAGAATTTCAATTCCCCATAAATTCCATAGGAATAAAACTATACCATAAGCAGAGCTTTTAGTCATTCAGCTCCTCTCATTTGATTTTGAGCTTTGGCATTTCTGAAAGAATGTAATTCTTTTAAATCTAAGAAAAATCAACAAAAACTCACAGATGTTTCAATATCTATTAGGTAACTGGCACATCAGGATTGTAAAAAAAGGTAAGTCATGCTACCATCCCATATACAATTCTTTAGCCACAATAGTCTCTTGTACTGTGTCAATAGCTCTAGACTGATGGGGGAATTAGACTTTCTGAGAAAAGGAAATGTAATTAATATGAATTCCTATAATATGTTGGGAAGAAAAATCCTTTCTCCTGTTCATTCTCTGCTTAAGTTCTTTCTTCTCAAGGTTAGTAGTGGTATAACCCAAGCAAGTTAAGAAAACTGTTCTCTGGTAGACTGAATGGGCTGTGATGAAACCAGCAAGGGGCAGAATAATAAGTATTTGGTCCCAACACTTGATTAAGATGGAGGCAGAGCAGAGGCTGCTAATGGGAGAAGGAGGGCTTCTAGGATCCATTTGCCCCTCAGCAGCAATGTCATTAGAAAAAGTTTATTCTGGGCCGCAGGGAAACATTTTGGGTTCAAAAAATAGTAACTGGAAAGCTATGCAATAAACAATGGTTTTTCTTGTCCATCTCTTTTTCCAGTAACAGAAAACATGGCTCTCCTGCTCTTGGTTCATGTGGATCACGTAGGCTGACCTCACCCTTGTGCCCCACTCCTCACCAATCATGTAAAGTTTAGGAGTTCAATCAGCATGACCTTAGCTTCAGTGATTGATTTAGGGTTGGGGTACAACTCAAGGTGGTCCAATGAGAGCCCAAGGGCTTCTTTGCAACAGCTTAAGAAGATCCAATAGAATTTCCCCCATTTTCCCTCCGAATGCTAAACTAGCAGATTAGCAATTGGGTATAGTAATTTTTTTCACTTTCAGGGAAGAGTCAGCCTCAGAACGAGACCAATATAGGGAACAGTAAGCCTGAATGACAGATATCCACAGACACACAAAGATACTAGCATCCTTTGAGTACTTGAACCAAGCCATGCCTGCCTGGTTCCCCTTGAACTTCTCAGTTATATTAGCCAATAAATCACTCCCCTTTTAATCTTGTCAGAGTTTTTGTTGATTTTTTTATTACTTGCAGCTGACCTGGTTTACACAAGTTATTTATTTTCATTTTCATCCCGGATTACAATAGGAAGCAGACAAAAGAAAAAGAAATATAAAGAGGATAAGGAGAGATTCTGCATTGGTGTCAAATAACAGGTATTCTTCCAATAATCTCTTACTTAAGAAACTAAGAAAAGATGTAATTTTTTGCAGCAAGCTATTTTTCCTTTGAAGCTGTTGGGGGAGAATTATCTTCTCAAGAGAATATTCTCCTGTACATTTTATTACTCATTTCATCATCTAGTGCACTCTCAGTTTGAATGAATTCTGATACTTTAAGGTACCCTCTCCAATTTGTGTTATGACAATCTAATCTTCCAAATACTCTGTAAGTTCTGAACGACGCCTGGCTTAAGACTGAGTCATAGCAATGGAATTGCTTATAATGAGTAATCACAGTCTGTTATAATACACCTCTAAATCTTATTGTTAAAAGCCTCTCATCTATAGCTTTCCAGAAAAAAAAATTATTATCATTTTTCTCTTATGTATGAACACAGCAAGAAGTTCTATTGTGCAATTTAGGTAATGAAGATTTATATACCGATGCTTTTTGAAGGGCTCTACCTGGCTGTAGTATTTTTGTTGTTGTTTTACAGAACAAAGGAGAGGAAAGTGAATAAAAACAACTGACCAGTTCTGAATAGAAACCAAAATTTCCTTGGAGCCTTGTTCTTTTCCAAAAGCTATGAGTCACAAAACAAACGAGCTTATAAATCTCTAAGCTCAAGACAGAGCACCTTTATAATAAGGTTGCCTTCAGTTGCATTTATTATTTATGTTAAAAATATTTTCTTAGAACAATCTAAAACACCTATCTACTATTTTTAAGCATTTATCTAATTGGCTTGGAGGAATAAAAGACTACTTAATAATGAAAATCTGGAAACATAGATTCAAGTCTTGGATCTGGATAAACCGCTGAACATCTCTGGACCTATTTCCTCTGTGAATGTGATATAGGATCAAATTGTACATTGGACTTGGATTGTATCCATGGCAAAATCAGATGTGACTAATGCTTATGGTTGGCCTGATTTTTGTGGTCAAGACGGTGGTATTTAAACATTACTTATTGAGGGGCTGGGTAGACAAGTTAGTAACTTACATCTATTAAAACTATAAGCTCTGTTTACCTAATACCAAGCATCTAATTTAAGTGAAAAAAAAAAAAAGCTAGTTCAATTAAGTTTTCACATAATCCCTATTCAACAAAATAATATTTTTCTCTAACACAGTGAATTTAACTAGTAATTAACATTAAAGAGATGATTTCTGTTTGGTAAGGTCTTCCCCAGTGTCAAGCTTAATATCTGCTCAGGCACGAAATCACAACCAGAGGGCCTTCCAGCTTTTTTCATACTTTCTCTTTGAAATGATAGAAATTTTTTGACTTGTCTCATCTTTTACTGTTAACTTTGATGTCTTAGATGCTTCCATATGTCTTTGTCCCTTGTGCAAATTGCCAGTCTTTGACATTCTTTACCTCTCTGGTGGTCTGACTTGCTCTTATTCTCATATGTAGCTCCTTGACTTTGTTTTGGACATGACCAAATCCTTCTCCTGGAAAACGGCTCTCATAATGGAAATAGCACAAGATTTAGGACAAAGAAAACTGGAGTCTTACCCTAGTTTGGACTTTGATCCCCATTAGCTTTGGGACATTATGCAAGATATTTTGCATGATGGAGTTCTGATTTCATATATAGAAAATTTGCCTTGTAACAAAGTTAAAAGTGTTCAGTAAAAATATGTTATATTGTATTAACAATGATTGCTTGGTTGACAATCGCTGAAGTCCATTGTACCCACAATGGGTGATGCTGCCATCCTGCCATGTTGCAACACTTTACTATTTAATAAACCTTTAAGAGTTCTTTTTATCCAGGGGAAGAGCAGTTGGGGATGCTGTGCCTCTGTTGCTTAGTATATTTATCTTCCAAAAACTTTGGGGGGACCTTAGGAACACTAATTTGGGGGAGCATATCTTCTCCTACATGGATCTCCCAATCAGATTCATCAGTCAACTCATATGGGCATGGTTATTAAGTGCCTTGAGTGCAACTCCACATGTTAAGGAAGTTATCCTTCTGCCTCCCTTATATCAGAGCTAATTTCTATCTCATTTTCATTGCCATGTGACAGATGTTTAAAGAGTGTTTTGTAATAGCCATCTACACCTAACTCAGTGGTTTTCAAATGGCTGCACATCACAAATTATCAAGGAGCTTGGATTCCCTGCATCTCCTCCTCAACTTACTGAATCAGAATTTTTCAGACTGGAGCTACCAAGTATAAGACTTTTAGTTCATTTTTCAACTTTTGGACTTACTCCTTTTCTCTTCAGGTTAAAAATCCATTTACTCTCTGATTATCCTCCTAATCTGACAGGTACTCAGAACCCATAAACCAGAATCTAGTGCATTGCTTCCGGTTTTATTATTGTCTCTATTCCGTAGATGTGAAAATGGAGACTCAGAAATATTAAATGAATTACTTTAGAACAGATACAGAGTCAAAGGCAAAGGAGGTACTCAAATCCAGAATTCCTTGTGCCAAATCCCTGTTCTTTTATTCTGTCACAGGATCTTCCTCCCCCACCTAAGGCATCTGACTACTCCAACATGGTCGATAAGTCCACACTCACTGTGCCCAGGTCAATGAGGGATTTTATCTCTTCTTCCTAATTCTCCCTCCTCACCTATCATAGATTACCAAAGGAGTCACAAGGTCATCAAGGTAAACCTTGGACCATTCTAAAGTAAGCCAAGAAAAAAAAGATACACTGTTTAACAGTGTATCTTTTTCTCAAGGACCTCCTCACGTGTATGATCAGGATTGCTTTCCTACTAAACACTTTCATACCAGTTGATCTAATAAGATGGAAGAATAGTATATTGTCCCATTTTGCCTTCTTTATATATCAACTTCCGTGACTCTATTTTTGCTTTTAATTAAAGTTGTGTTAATATTCACTTTAGGAAAAAATACTGAAAATGCTCTATCATCTTTGCTTGTGCTGACCTTGTGATACTTCTGGAGCTAACAGACATCTCAGTTGGTTTCAAGATCCTCAGTTATATAATCATATAGGTGACCCTTAAAGTCAAATTAGTTAAATAATATATTCAGTACTTAGCATAATCTTACACACAGATTTGTGATTTTATTCTACCTTAAAACTCTTTCTCACTCAGAAATATCAAGAATTCATCTATAGTCAATAAGTGTTATAAATATTTAGGTAAATTATAAATATTTAGGTAAATAAGCAGAGAGTAAGGCCTATTTGAAGATTACTAATAGTTATAAAAAACACAATATGTAAGTAATGGATGGAAAAATCAGTTCTTAATCATAAAATTACTCAATCATTAATGAAAAATTCTGTTAACAATCTAGATTCCCAAATAAGTAGTTAATACCACTTAGAGACTAGGATTGATCCTGTACAATATCCCTCATAGTTCTTTTTTAATTTATTGGAGTGACATTGGTTAATCAACTTATATAGGTTTCAAGTGTACAATTCTCTAATACATCATCTATATATTGCATTGTGTGTTCACCACCCAAAATCAAATCTCCTTCTGTCACATTGTATTTGACCCCCTTTACCCATTTTTACTTCCCCTCCTTTCCCTCTGGTAACCACTAAATTGTTGTCTGTGTCTATGAGTTTTTGTTTGTTTGCCTTATTCGTTTGTTGCTTTCAGTTTTATATCCCAGATATGAGTGAAATCATATGGTTCTCCACTTTTTCTGTCTGACTTATTTCACTTAGCGTGATAATCTCAAGATCCATCCATGTTGTTGCAAATGGTGGTATTTCATCTTTTCTTATGGTTAATATTCTATTGTATATATGTACCACATCTTCTTTATCAATCACCTGTCAAAGGATACTTTGGTTGTTTCCATGTCTTGGCCACTATGGAAATGGTGGTGCATATTTAGGGGTGCTTATATCTTTACAGACAAATGTTTTCAAATTTGGGGGTAGATACCTAGAAGAGGGATGTGCTGGGTCATATGGTATTTCTATTCCTTAATTTTCTGAGGAACCTCCATACTGTTTTCTATAGTGGCTGTACTAATTTGCATTCCCACTAGCAGTGTATGATGGTTTCTTTTTCCCCACAACCTCTTCAACACTCATTATTACTTGTCCTGTTGATGATAGCATTCTAACAGGTGCAAGATGATATCTCATTGTGGTTTTGATTTACATTTCCTTAAAAGCTAGTGAAGTTGAGCATCTTTTCATTGATCTGTTGGTCGTTTCAATGTCTTCTTGGGAGAAGTGTCTGTGCAGGTCCTTTGCCCATTTTTTTAATTGAATTGCTTATTTTTCTGTTGTTGAGATGTAGGAGTTATATATTTTGAATATAAGCCCCTTATCGGAAGTGTTATTTGCAAATACTTTCTCTCATTTGGTTGGTCACCTCTTTGTTTTGTTGATTATTTCTTTTGCTGTGCAGAAGCTTTTGAGTTGGATATAGTCTCATTCATTAATTTTTGCTTTTATTTCCCTTGTCTTTGAGGTCAAATTCATAAAACCCTCCCTAAGATCAAGATCCATAAATTTAGTACCTATGTTTTCTTCTATGCAATTTATTGCTTCGGGTCTTATATTTAGATCTTAGGTCCATTTTAAGTTAACGTCAGTGTATGATGACAGATAGCCTGGCTTGACAGAGAAACAGACACACAGAACAATGTAACAGAAGCAAGAGCCCAGAAATAAATCCACATATAGACGGGCAAATAATTTTCAACAAAGGAGCTGAAAACATACAATAGAAAAAAGAAAGCCTCTTCAATAAATGGTGCTGGGAAAACTGGAAAGCCACATGCAAAAGAATGAAACTAGGCTGCTATCTGTTACCACATACCTCATAGGTCTTTGTACACAGCAGTTCACATGGAAATTTCTCAACAAATGTTTTTTTCTGTTATTTGTTATGGTATTTGTTATTCTATAGATTAAAAATCTGATTTACTGAATTTTTAATTTTTTAGCTGAGTAGTACATGAGTGGGACTCATGCAGTGAGAAAACTAGTATATTTTACATTCTCCACAGTCCATTTAGCCCTTCTCTTGGAGGAGTTCTTTCCCATTTATTCAAAGAAATCTAGGGCAGTTCCCATGACTTTCCTGGTGAATATCAGAGAAAAAAATCATTCTCTGGTCACTTTTCAGGCATAAAATGCCCAGTTCTGGCAAAAGTAGAAACTCAAAACTCCACTCAAATGCAGAGCCTCTCCCTTCCCTCCACTTGGGACTTTCTTTGGCCACTAGAGCCCACTCTTTGTGCATTCAGAGAAGGCCAGGGCTTCTGAGGAATTAATGCTCCAAGGAGAAACCCTCAACAAATGACTAGCAAGTAATGACAGAGACCCAGCTCTTTGGGGTGGAGTGACTTCGAGGTACATTCTTTACTCTATCCCAGAGCAGAAGGATTGAGCTTCATTTCCCATAGCAGTAACTTACTCAATTTCTTATATGTTACTGGCTTCCCTCCTTTCCTTTTCTCACTACACATTCCTTGCCTGTGCTTCTTGGGATCACCTCCCAAATAAACTATTTGCACCCACATCTATATCTAAGAGTCTGCTTCTGTGGGAACCCAAACCAAAAGAAGGAAAAAAGGCAAGCAAATTTCACTTGTAAAACAAAAATACCTCTTATTGGTTTCCTCTGGCTGTAGCAGACAGTCTAAGTAACTATCTCTGAGCTTGTTGAATGCTTAAAGGGATTCTCTTTCTTAGAGCCCATATACAATTTCTTCAGAAATCTCTCCATTTCTGGAGCAATCTCATTCTTTATTTGAGGTTTCTATATTTGGGCAATACTCTGTATCTGGCTGCTTTTTATTCTGTTTTAGTCATGGTTCTCCAGAGAAATAGAACAACAACAACAACAAAAATATATATACATCTTAGTTATATAATATATTATATATGATTATATATGATTATTTTGTGTGTGTGTGTGTATAAATAAATAAATATAATAAAAAGATTTATTATAAAGAATTGGCTCACAAGATTATAAAGCCTGAAAAGTCCTACAATCCGCAAACTGGAGATCCAGGAAAGCTGGTGGTACAATTTTAGTCGCGCACTGATGGTATGTATAGGTCCCAGTCTGAGGGTAGGAGAATATTGATGTTCCAGCTCAAGCTTTCAAGTAGAGAGAGAATTCTACCTTCTTCCACCTTTTGGTTCTATTCAAACCCTCAACTAATTAGAAGATGTCCACCCACATTGAGGAAGGCAACCAGCTCTCCTCAGGCTATCAATTCAAATGTTAATCTCTTACAGAATCGCCTTCACAGGCACACCCAGAAATAATGTTGAACCAAATATCTGGGCATCCTGTGACCCACTTAAGTTGACACATAAAATTAACCACTACAGACTCCTTATCAGTCCTTGGTTTTTTGGTGGACCACATCACTTGAAAGTTAGAGTTTCATTGTCCCTTGAAATGCTTTTCATGTCTACAGTCCCAAGGCTGCTCTCTGTATTAAGACATCCATTTTTTGTGCATCTTTCACCTTGACAAGTCCTGAGATTGCAGGCCATTCCTAAAGCAATAATCTCTTTTTTAACCAACTTCATTTTCTAGTCTTTTGGTTTTTCCTGATAAAGGATTTGCATTAGCCTGCAGTTTCCATGGATCACAGGGCAAGCTTTTCAAGTCATCTCCTAGAAATCCTCTAAGCTTTTGTGGTTCCAGAGGTTCCTCCTCCTCTCTTTCCTCATGGAAACACACTGTGTCTCCCTCTAAAGTTATCTTATTTCTAATTTCCTGTTCCTTGACTACTTTATTTTAAACCCACATGTATCCTCAAGGGTGTGAGTTTACTGGGGTTACAAAACTGATTTTCAGCTATCCCTTTTTAAGCCTAGCACTGGTGATCCAGAAATATGCATATAGGAGTTTTTATCAACTATTGTCTTGGAGCTTCAGCTAAAACTGACACAAAATGAGCCTCATTCTAATATTTTATTATGTATGTATTGTAATTAAATTTTTATAAAGTTTAATAAATATTGGTGTACATATTATGTGTAGGTATAGTGCTAGGTGAAGAATACAACCCTGCTTCTGCCCTAAAAGGCTTAGTAGAATACAGACATAAATAAATAAAACATCATAAGAAATATAAAATAGAGTTTTATAAGACACAATATTATACGAAGGAATTAATGATTAATTCTGTCAGAGAAGAGTGAGGAGTCAGGAAAGCAGAGTATTTTATAAACTAATAGAACTTCACCAAACATAAGAGGACAGAAGTCCATACAGACACACAAAAAAGCATGAAACATTTATGGAACCACAAAAGCTTAGCGTTGCTGCTGGTGCCTCAGGTTTGCAGATGAACCTAGAAAGAGATGAGGCTAAAGAAGAAAATAAGAAAGGAATCAGCATCTTTCTAAGAAATTTAAACTTAATCTTGCAAGTTACTGGGAATTTTTGAAGGGTTTTAAGCAAGATATTGGCCTGTAAAGATTTAGAGGTTAGAATAATGACTCTGCTCTTCCACAAAGAATGGATTGGAGGAAAGCAATAAGAGGGACGGAGAGGCTAATTAGGAGTCAGTGAGATCCAGGAAACTGGTACCATGGGTTTGACTAATACAATGGTTGTGAAGGTAGAAACAGTAAAGCATAAACACTTGAAGACAGGGACTTTGTTTTATCCAATACTTAGAACAGTGCCTGGTATATAGTAGGCTATCAATAGAAATTGTTGAATACATTACTGAATGGGTAACTTGACTGACTATTTGCCCTGGATTAGAAATTAGAAATCTAGATGGGATTACTGAGGAACAGATGGGGTTGAAACTCAAGATTTAGGTAAGGAATGGAGATGTGTGTGTATATATATATATTTAGGAAATCACAGTAACAGATGAAATCACTCATGGAGACCTCTTAGAGTGAAGAAATAAAAAAGATGGTTAGCTTAAATGAATCTGTCCATAATCACCACATTCATCAATCACATCCTATAAGCCCTGTGCAAAGGACTTTATATTCATTATCTCAGTTATGCCCACAGAACCAATGAAGGGGGTACATTTTACTTAAGAGGAAACATAAGTTTAAAGGTTTAAGAATTTGCCAAGGTCACACAGCTGTGGGTGGAAGAGCAAGAAATGAACTAATTCAAAGGACTCCAAACCTGTGCTCCTAACTCTATGAAAGATCTAGAAGCTCAAGTACTACTCAAGTATCTCAGCTGCTCTTCTCTACTGGCACTTACCACTCAGGATGTGTTTTCTTCTGACAGATTGGGAGGAGCAACTTTTCTGAGTGTCTCCGAGGATAAGACTAGATACCATCCGTAGGTCAAGTATTCCTGCCAGAAATTCTCTATCCACCAAAAACGGGAACCAAAAGTCAAAAGGATAGAAGTAAAACACTGTTTAAAAACTTGGGCTTTGACTGGTAGGACATTTATGTCAGAGATTGGAGAAATTGATAGAAGAATGGATATAGGTCAATGGTTCTCAGCCCTAGTTGAACATAGAATCATCTGGGGGAGCTTTTAAAAAAGACTACTGCTGACCCAGACTAATTAAATCAGAATCTCAAGGCAAGACACAGACTTGAAAAGAAAAATCTCCAGATAATTATAATGTGCACCCAGGGCTGACAATGACTGACATAGGCAGTGGTAAGTTTGAGGTGGATTTAGATTCAGCAGTAGAAAGTGAATGAGCTAGCGATCCCACACCTTTCACTTCTAGAAATGCTATGTATTTTATGAAAACAGTGCTATATATTTCAGGGATGCATACATATAAATTCATATTTAGATGGTTTCCATTTTCTTGGAGAAAATAGCTGCCCAGGACATAGGTCGAGCCTGAGGGAATGGGCTCTGGGTAAAATGCTTGAGGAAAATGGCTTCAGTTTAGAACAGCACTAGAGGAGAATAGAAAGAGAAACTAACAAAGGACAAGAGAGCTGTAAAGTAGACAAACAGGCCCTGATGGGACCGAAAACACTTAACTTCTGGTGGCCCCAATTTTATTGTGTAATGTTTTCTAGGAGCACCTGCACATAGCAGCAGAAAATGAATTTATTTTGTATTATCCAGGGTTATAAGGTAAGAGAGGCAGAAGGACTAAGGCAACCATAACAGTCATTGAAGTAATACACTATGTAATCTAGATTGTAGTCTATGTAGTTTAGATTTTAAAAAGCCTAAGGAAGATAGAATGAATTAAATGTTCAAATATACATCTTTTGGGAGTTATTGATATTTCTTCACCGGGACAAAAGAAACATCTAATAGCGATGATAGCAAATAGTTGCCTGACAATTCATTGCTAGTTAGTTTCTCCTGGTTACAGGGTCCAGGACTCTTAGGTCTTGGGAGACTCCACAATGAGATTCTTCGAGGAGTCTGTTCTTCTCTCCTTCCTGGCTTCTATTGTACCACATCCCACTGCCGCTCCAGTTACATTATCTAAGTGTGGTCTATGGCTCTTAATTGGAGTTATTTTTGTTTGCCGAGTGCTATTTACATGGATTCTACAGATTAGTGTTGTGCCCATTTCTTAGATTCTCTCCTCTACTTACCATCAGGCTACTATTTCACATTTGTTTTAAGAATTGGACCCAGAATAAAACCCAGACTTGTAGTTACTCATTAATTCAACAGATGTTAATTGAGCACTTATTATGGGCTAGATATTGTGTTTGGCAATTTATTAAATGTTTTTCCTCATTCAACAATTAGTCATTGAGCACCTTGAGGGAGAATAACTTGCAAGGCTTTTGAACACATACACACAAAACAGGCAACTTTTTTATATAGCACCACCTCACCCTGCTACTACTTGGGTGTCTCTCATCCAGAACCTTTTACTTCATTCTAATTATGTTTTTATTCCAGATCTACTAAAAAGGGATTATGCATATCCCCAAAGGACCAATCCCTCCTTTCAAGGGATTCTTAACCATTCAAATTTATGGTGAACTGACTGTTCTGTTCATCCCTCATTTCTTCTGGAAACACCAGAAATAAAGTTTTTTCTTAAAGTTTCCTTAAAGTTTCTCTAGAAGCTGCCATATTCTCAGGTAACCCAGCCACATACGGGTCAAAAGCCCCTTCCCTAAAAATATTTGGACTTGGAATCTGAGGGACTGCTCAGACCATCTCTCTTAAGAAAGTGAAGTGGTAAGGTATAAATCTTGGGGAGTTTTGGCAGTTATCTGAGAAAAGTCCACCTGTGGAGAAAGAGAATGGCACTCAGGTATAGGGAGAACTGGAGACAGGAGTTGAGGATAGAACATTCTGGCAAAGTCAGGATTTAGGGTTTCTGTATTTAGAAGCCCAGCTGGATCTCTGCTCCTTCCTTTTCTTGATTATTCTATCTTTCTACTGGTAAATTCCACTTTTTGCTTAAGGCACTTCAAGATGGATAATGAAAAAAAAATCCATAACTAATAATTATTTGTTCCTTATGTACAAAGACCAAGAAATGAACTCAATGACCATCTAGATTTTAAAGGTCATAATTAAAATAACAACAATCGTTATCATTTACTGGACAGCTGTCATGTGGTGGTATTATATATGTATGATTTGGAATACAATAGGCATTCAAGGTACAGATCTCCACTTTACAGGAATTTGAAGTCCAAAGAGGTTTATTATCCATAAGTCATAAAGGCAGTTACTGGGAATTAGAAAGCCTCAGTAGTTTACATGGGTTATTTTCTCTGTTGGGTCATATTAAAAAATGGAAATCTATGATAAGGTCTGAAAAAGCTGAGTGAATTGATTCACAAGAACACATTAAATTCGCCATACAAAAAAGTAGTGATTTAAAATAGGAGATGATATGAACGGTAGGTAAACTAACATAGCATTTAAAAATTTATTAACTCCACATCAAGCTATACTTTTGCATCTATTAAATTGCAAAACAGAACAAAACAAAATTCCATATGAACACAGTGTAATATAAACACATTATATTCTGGGGAAAGAATAACCTCATACATAGCTCATTGCTATCGAAACTGGTAAAAGCTTTTTTGGAGAACAATTTGAAAACCATTTCAATACCCATTAAGTGCTCATATCTTTGGCACATGTAATTTTACTCTTGGAAAAATAACCTTAGAAAATAATCCAAAACCGCATTCACCAAGAAGTTTACTAAAGCTAAATTTATAACAAGACAAATTAGATACCTTTGAAGTGTGAAAAAATCAAGATCTGTTTAAGGATGAATTTGTGGATTTATTAACTCATTTACTCATCAAATAATGAAATGCCAGACACAGAGATATAGTAATGTAAATAAGGCAGACACATAGTCCTACTCTGTACAAATACTATGTTTATGTGAACAAAAAGAAAACTAGGATTTAAAAAATAATTTTTACATTTTTATTTATAACTCTTTTTCTTTCACAAAGAATGGGAAGAGGCTTGTAAAACTATAAAATAGATCAAACAAATGCAGAATGAGGAAAAATGCGTTTACAAGAAATGAAATTCAGGAAGAAAAGTACAGATACACAGGGTCCTGTTAGGTTATTAAAGTTGGAGCTTAGACTTGGCTCTGAGCTTCCAGGCAGGCAAAGGAAAAGAGAAGTATTATTAGCAAGTGATTTACCTTGTTAATGAAAATAAAACACAAGAGTTTCTCAGGTGAAAGCAGTTATCTCTTGCATTTTGATTGAAAGGTATTTCTCTTTTTGTAAATGGTCAATATGTGATAGTATTTGGCATCTCATGAGGGTTTAGAAGATTTTTAGAAATAAAATATTTCAAGCATATGAAAATGTATATAGAATAATATAATAAACATATATGTATCCCACCCATAGCCTAAAAACTTACAATTTTACAATTAAAGCCCTTTTGGACCTTTCCACAATTCTATTTCTTGACATCCCTGCCCCTAAATAACCATTCACCTGAAGTTGATGTCTCTCATTCTCAATTTAAGTTATTCAATTTAAATAAAATAAATTTTATTTAAATTGAATTCAATTTTCGATTTAATTTATATGTACGCATCTTGAAATATATAGCATTGTTTTCACGAAATACATAGCATTTCTATAAATGAGAGGTGTGAGACCTCTAGCTCATTTACTTTCTACTGCTGAATAATATTTTATTCCATGACTATGCCACAATTAATAGACATTCTATTGATAGATGTTTAGGTTATTTTTTATTTTATTTTATTTTTTGCCATTACAAAGCTGCAACAAACTTTTTTGTATGTACCGCTTTCTCTTATGTATGAAAGTTTCTCCAGGACTAACTATATCTAGAGTGAAACTGCTGACCAGAGGGTATGCGCATGTTTATCTTTATGCAATATAGCCACATGGCTCTCCAAACTAGTCATATCATTTTAAATGGAAGATAATTAAATGTGAAGGCATTCAGTGACAGTAGAGCTAAGGATGCAACAAAGCTCTGCTGACCACCATCTTCCTCCTGCCCCTGCAAATTTCCTTCTGAAGAGACAAGAGTGAGACTGAAATTTTAAAAGTATCCTTCGAGCCAGCATCTGATGACCCCTGAGGCAGAGGTAAGGAAAGAAAATTGGAGGAAAAGGCATAAGTCTTCTACTGCCTCCCAAATCCAAACCCTGAATTTAGTTAGAAACATGTGTAGAGAGAGTGTGTTTGCAGCATAGGGCCTGAGTCCACCCAACCTGGGAAAAGAAATCAAAGTCTGGAGAGTAAAACCTCTCAACTCACCTACCCATTACCTGCATGGAGCAGAAGGAAGAGTGAGAGAAAGTCAGCAAGATAGTACCCCTTTGGTAAATGTGGTCTAATTGATGATCACAAGATAAAAAGCAAAATGAAACTGTTTCTTCCTGAAAGGACAGCTAGCACTTGAGGTGTTGGGGAAGCTGTTGAAGAATTGGGCAAGGCAGAGTCCCCATGTAACTGCAGATATTTTATTTTGTATCCCATTGATAGTTAAACAAACAATGTTTTATAAAGTTTTCCTTAGTATTTATCCCAAAGACTTGAAAACTCATATCCGAAAAGATATTTGCACACCAATGTTCATAGCAGCATTATTCACAGTGGCCAGGACATGGAAGCAACCGAAGTGTCCTACAATAGATGATTGGCTAAAGAAGTTGCGGTACATATATACAATGGAATATTATTCAGCCATAAGAAGAGATGAAATAATGCCATTTGCAACGACATGGATAGACCTTGAGTTTATCATACTAAGAGAAATAAACCAGACAGAAAAAGTTGAAAATCACATGATATCACTTATATATGGGATATAAACCTAAAAGCAACAAAGGAACAAGACAAACAAACAGAGACTCATGGACATGGACTATAGACTAGTGGTTACCAGAGAGTAGGGGCTGGGAGAGGAGGAGGAAGGTAGACGGGGTAAAGGGGGTCAAATATAGGGGAGTTAAGGGGAGGGCAAAGTGGGTAAAGGGGATCAAATATATGGTAGCTGAAGGAAAATGAACTTTAGGTGGTAAACACACAATAGAATATACAGATGTCAAATTATAATGTATATCTGAAAATTATATAATTATATTAACCAATGTTACCCCCAATAAATTAAACAAACAAACAAATAAATGAATGAATAAATAAGTAGATAAATAAATAAATAAATAAATAAAGAAAGAAAGAAAGAAAGAAAGAAAGAAAGAAAGTAGTTCTCAAAGCATGATACTGGCTGAAATGCTCCTGTCTTCTTCTCTCATAAAATTATAATAACCTTTAGTGATGGAAGGGATCAATTGGGAAGTTCATGCAGGGGTGAATGCCATACACAGACAGCCCAAGTTTCTGCTGTGGGAAGCTTACTTTTTCAAGATAAGCGAAGAGTGAAATTAATGTTTACAGTGACCTTATTAATAATCCTAGAATACCTAGAACATAACTTAGTCTATTTTAAAAAATTATTTTAGTTTCAAGTATACAGTACATTGGTTAGACACCTATATAGTTCATAAAACAATCCCCCCAATTGTTCCCTCCCTCCCCTGACCCTCCGCCTAGCCATATTAATGCTAACTGCATTCCCTGTGCCATGCTCCTCATTCCCATGACCATTCATCAGCTACTAATTTGTACTTCTGTAACCCTTCACCCCATTCTCCCAGCTCCCCAACCCCATCTTCCCCTCTGTCCATCTCCAAATTGTCTTCTATATTTGTGAGTCTGTTTTTGATTAGTTTGTTCTTTTTGTTCCTTAGATTCTGCATATAATGAAATCATATGGTATTTATCTTTCTCTGTCTGACTTATTTCACTCAGCATAATAACCTCTAGGTCCATCCATGTCATTGTAAATGATAGGATTTCATCTTTTTATGGCTGAGTAATATTCCAATATATATATGAACCATGGTTTCTTTATCCAATCATCTGTTGATGGGCATTTAGGTTGCTTCCATATCTTGGTTATTGTAAATTATGCTGCCATGAACATAGGGGTGCATAGATATCTACGAATTATTGTTTTGGTTTTCTTTGGGTAAATACTCAGAAGTGCAATTGCTGGGTTAAAAGGTGCATTCATTTTTAATTGTTTGAGAAACCGCCAGACTGTTTTCCATAGTGGCTGTACCAGTCTGCAGTCCCACCAACAGTGTACGAGGGTTCCCTTTTGTCCACATCTTGCCAACACTTGTTGTTTGATTTGTTGATGCTAGCCATTCTGACAGGTATGAAGTGATATCTCATTGTGGTTTTAATTTGCATTTCTCTGATGATTAGTAACATTGAGAATCTTGTCATATGTCTGTCTCCTCTTTGAGAAATATTTTTGTAGGTCTTCTGCCCATTTTTTAATTGGATCATTTGTTTTTTTGTCATCGAGTTGTATAAGTTCTTTATATATTTTGGATATTAACTTCTTATCATATGTATCATAAGCGAATATCTTCTCCCATTCAGTCAATTGTCTTTGTTTTATTGATGGTTTCCAAAGACTCTTTTACTATAAATATAATTTTTTAAAAATCAGAAAACTAGTCATTTAAAAAATTTATTTTAAAAATACTGTTTTGCTACAAAATATATTACTGTAATAAATGATCTTCAGTTACACCAATCATATGAATATTTGGACTCTTACCAGAGTCCATATGCTCCTTAAATTATTTTCATAGTCTTGACATCTTATTTCTTGCCATTCTGATTGAGTGTCCTGATTGGCTTTCCCATCCTCTAGATAGGGCATTTGATCTTTTTCTTTTTTCTCTTTGTTTATTCCTTTCTTTATTCCATTTAATATACTTCTCATCTCAGATAATGTGTTCTTCATTTCAGATTGATTCTCTTTTATAATTTCCATTTCCATTTCTTTGTTTTTTATCTCTTTGTCGACGTTCTTACTAAATTTATCTATACTTCTAAAAAGTTAATTGAGCATCTTTATAACCAATGTTTTGAATTCTGCATCTGTTAGATTACTTGACTCCATTATATCTGGATCTCTGTTCTCTTCTCTCATATGGTTTCTGCTTCTTTGTCTTCCCATTTTGCCTGCCTTTCCGTGTCTGTTTCTATGTACTAAGCAAAGCTCCTAAGTCTTCCGGTCTTATTAGTGTGGATTTGTGAAGTAGATGTCCAGTGGCACAGTCCTGAGAGGGGTTCAGTTGCAAGACAAATTTAGCCCAAACCTCTGCCCCTCCAGGGCCACCTGTTAAGATTCAGCAAGCAATCCACAGATGCTGTGCTTACAGTTGCCTCAAAAGGCCACACCAAAAACCAAGGCCAGTTGCCTCCAGTGTGAGTCTAGGCACTGCTCAAGCAAGGCGCATCTGACTTGCTGAGGATACACCTGGATGTGGCTTGGATGAGGCCTGGGTTGGGGAGATGGGGTTTCAAGGAATCCTCTGGGCTGAACTACCTCTGTTATCCAGTTTGATGACATCTAGGCTATGGCTGCGCCATGTCCGTGCACTAGGGTAGGGGAGGGCTCGACAAGGAACAATGGATACTGCCTTACCGAGCGAGTCTCACCTCAACCCTCTCTTCAACAATATCTCCCTATAAATCCCTCATGCCCCTGTGCTCAGCCAAGTAGGCACTGGTGCTCAGAGCGAGAAGGTCTGTCGCCCAAAAATCCACTCGAGGCCATGGCCCCTTTAAGAGGCGTCTGCCACTGCCGCTGTCACCACTGCCACTGTCGCCACTGCTGCGACAGGCACCGTCTCACTCAGACGTTGGAGACCTGGAAGGCCTGCATCCTCGCCCCAACCTACCTTCTGCCATTGCAGGGTGATCTCTTGGATTTCTCCCTAATTGTATGGCTTGTTCATCTAGATCCCAGGTGATTTTTCCTTGCTGCTGCTCCTTGTTTCCTCGCAACTTTGATTTGGTCGCTAGAGAGATGAACAGAGCTTCTATCATCTATGCCATTTTTTTTCCCATCTTAGTCTATTTTTTCAAAACATAAATGACTTGGTTAATTTCAGGATTATTAGTTCCTTATTTTTTGATAATTGCTTATATTCAGTCTCTTCTTATCTGTGAATTTATGAGTTCATCATATCTACAATGTAATAAGAACTTTAAAAAGATTTTCAGATAGCTGTGTATAATTATAAAGGAAGAACATTTGTATAGAAAGGCTTTCTACTCTGCTTCCTGCCCATTTGTGACCACCAAAGATGACCTAAAAGACTCTCTTCTTTCTTTCTTCTTAAGATATTGGAAAGAAAGAAGATACGGTCACTGCAAAAAATCATTATATTAATAGGCACTAAAAAACCATTACAAAATACATGTCCTATTCTTCACACCTTCCAACTGCAATTACAGATACAATCGATAGACAATAAAGGATTTGAAGTGGTCCAAGGCTGTGAGGTTTATGTAGATCTGAATTTATAGATTGCCCTCTCTCGGGCTCATTCAAAGTATGGTGAGCACCAAGCCAAGTATTACTTATTGCTGAGAAAACCTTGAAAGTTCTTAAGGAAAATAAAACTCCAGTCACTTCCCGTTTGGAAAGAAAACATTGCTTACTTTGTACTTATGTCTCCTATTTCTTTGTTTTAAAAAGATTGATCTGACTCCCAATAACCCGATACTGTTTGAATTTTGCTTTAAGGTCATAGGAAAAATTGCTTTTTGTGAATTCACAGCCACTTACCTTCAGTGTCCATGTTATAGGAGAAAATAAACAACTTTTATTTAATTATATTGGAATGTCTATTCCTTATAGAACAAATACAATCAATCTTAACAGATATACCTCCATATAGTGACTCAAATATTATGAGTCACTATACATGGTGAGTAGTCACCAGATTAACCTTTTATCAAACATTCTATAATCATTTCTTTCTCATAATTAAAAGTCTTTAATAGTTCCTCATTATTTCAAGTCTAAAATCATGGCCTGCTATTCAAGGCACTCAACAATGTGGCCCCAACCTGCCTTTCCACTTCATTTTCAACCATTCTTAATGCTACAATCCTTCAGTCCTCATCTAAAAATCTAGTCAGAGTTCCCATCATTCCCACCTTTGTATCTTTCTTCATGTCCTCTCCTCAATTTGGTAAACACATATGCACCAAGTGCCAAGTATAGTGCTAAGTGTGAAGAGAGCAAAAATGCATAAATCAAAGTCCCTGTCTTCTCTTCTCTATCCATCTGTTGTAGGCTGAAAATTAGCCCTCAAGATGCTCATGTCCTAATCCACAGAAACTGTGAATGTTTGTTTTAATGGTAAAACATATATGGAGAAATGATCGTTGTAGATGTGATTAAATTAAGGATCTTGATTTGGGGATATTACCCTGGATTATCTGGGTGGGTCATCACAAGGGTCTTTATATGAGGGAGGCAAAAAGATTGAAGTTGGGAGTGAAGAGATTGGTGATATGACAGTGGAAGCAGAGATTGGAGTGATGTAGCCAGGAGCCAAAGAATGCCAGAAACCTCTAGAACCTGGAAGAAGCAAGGAACAGACTTATGCCTAGAGCCTGTACGAAGAAACAGCCCAGCTAATACCTTGATTTTAGCCCCATCAGATTCATTTTACACATTACATCTCTCCAATAACATCACTCATGCTCATTTAATATTATTCTTTGTTGAGTCTCCGGCTCTAGGAACTATTTTCTGACTTTACATATTTGCCTTTTTTGGTATATCATCCCTCCTATGAATCTTTAGAGTACTATCATGTATCTGAAGACCTCCCATAATTCAAAATTAGTATGTTTTCGCATGAATATTTTCATAGAGGAGATGCATACTTTTAACATATAAATCTACGACCACTGTACATTTGCTTTAATTCTATTTCTTATCTTTTCACCATTATCTCTAATCTTTAGAAGAAAATCTTGGAGGGTAGGGACTGCTTTAGCTTCTTTCATGTGTTTTATTCATCATCTTCACATATTGTTCCAAAGATCTTTGTTTCTGGGCAAGTTTTTTTTAACATTAGCATTAACACTTATACCAGTCACATAATGAACATTTACATGACTTTGTTACAGAAAAAAATTTTTCAACTATAATAATAAAGTGTTCAAAGTATTACAGTGGTCATCAAAATCACATGTATATAAACAATAGTAAAGAACCCTGACAAAGGATTCTGGGTATTTCTCTTTACTAACTAAAGTAGACCAACATTTTGCCACCATCAAAACATGAAACATAATTCACAGTTCGCTCATACAGCCAGCTGTAAAATTTGGACACATTTTTTTAAAATTTGGAAGGCAAAATGTGAATGTTATTAAAAATTTTGTATTATTCAATTCTAAATCATATAAAATTTGATCTAGTTTATTCTTTTTGATACTCATTTGACATATAAAACAGGACCTTGAGTATTCCAACTGCCCAATCTTTTTAGGTATACTAGAAACTTTCTTAAATTTTATATCTTTCCTCTCCCACTATCTGCTTCCCCCTCCCTCACTTTCAGTATGTATTACAATTGAGTATTTTGCTCAAAAACTATTCGATCTATTGAAGACAATTACCTCTTTGAAGCTGTACAAATAATCACTCTAAACAAATGGCAACTTACGTTACAGTAAAATTAAGTTTCTTTATTTCACTCATGTGCTTCTAAGAGTGGAAAGAAGAGAAAATGAATCAATGACAATTTATAAATATTTTCATTTATGTGACTCTGGTTCTCTTAATTTGGAAGATCTCTAAATATTACTCAGTAGCAGTTCTTGAAAGTTCTTACCTTTTTCTGGTATGAAAAATCAAGTTTATAAAAATCTAAGACTCCTTTTCCTTAATAATGATAGTGATCTTAAGCTGATTCTAGTTCCTTTAGGATATAGGCAACACAGAATTAATTTTTTGTGAATAGAAATGTAAACTTTATCTCAAATTAAAATGTCCCCCCAAAAACTGCTTAATAGATCTCAAAAGAAAAATGAGAATCAACAAGGTTGTAGCTAGCAAAATGGAGTGATGGCATTATAATTCATATATGTAGTTCTCCAAAGATGATAAATTCGTTTAGTTTTGATTTATAGGTGGAACTTCAAAATACTAGTGCAAAGTGCAAGAGAATGGTTATCATTAGTCTTTTAAATGCTACTACCAATGAAGCATTTAAATGTAGTATATTATTTTCACAGCAGAATTTTTTAAAAATAATTTTGTTCAATAAAATAGGAAAAAATAAGATTACAAAGTTATTTAACTACTAAATTATGGCTTCTAGCTTTTAGCCTTGAGTCCAATTTCAAAGGTCAGAGTGTTACAGACCCTTAGTTGATTTCCATCTGTTTCTGTTAACTAGGTCACATAAAGTGAACAAAGACAAGGAATCCAATTGCTATGCTTCATGGATTTAGACATCTCAATTAAAACTTAATCATAATTTGTCATAATGTGGCAGTGAATTCAGAATAGATTAGATTAGCTTTGGGGACTATAGTTCTCAGATACAAGTTTTGTTTTTGTTTTTGTTCTTGTTTTTTTAAATCATGCATCCAGATAAAGAAAAGTTTGCTTTTTAGAAATCCTCTCTTATGAGATGGGATTCTTGAATTATGCAGTATGGGAAGTCAAAAAAGTAAATCTTCATTTCCTCTATCTTAATGGCCAAAATAGCCAGAAAGAAGATTTTGAGAGAAAAAATACTAACCTTCAAACAAGCTTGTTATAACACCTTTTAAAACAAAAATATCTAACTTTTATTTGGCTCTTGTTAAATGCTAAGTATTTTTACATATATTATCTTATTAAACCCAAACAGTAACCAATGAATTTGATAATATCGTTATTGTTCCCATTTTGGATATTTGGAAACAAAATCAGAGAGATTGGGTATTTGAACAGCATTATAGAACTGAGCATGGAAGAGCTAAAATGTGATCCTTGGCTCTCTGCCTACAGAGACGGAACATGTAATCATTGTGCCACAACTGAGTGATCAAAATGACATTGTGCCAAAATTGTGATCAAAATGACACAGATATAGCTATATGTCCAGTGATTGTATGCCATTCTCCTTTCTGAGATTTATGTTTGTGTTCCCATAATGAAGTTATTTGTTCTAAAAGATTCACAGTTATATTGTTATTGTGAATTATACTCCTTATCATTAGAAATTCATCTGCTGAGGGGTATTTTTGAATTTCCATCTTATGGATGAGGAAACAGAAATTCAGAGACTTCAGAAAGTACATGGCGAGCCAGGGTTCAAATGTAGAACTTCTCACCCTAACCTCAGCTCTCCTTCTGGTACACCAATGCGATTTAAAACCACATTGGTATGTATTAGGAACACTGAATTTATGTTTAATTTGATTATTATAAGTAATTTAAACAGTCTTAGAAGCTTAATCAATATAATGCCAGTTAAAAATGAGCTCAACCGCTACAGATTCTACAGACTTCTTTGTCTCAGTACAGAGCAGAATCTCTTTTTTGAAGACATATATTTTCTCTTTTTTTAGCTTCTATGTAAGGAAAATGAATGTTTTTTACACCCTGTGAATTGACCAATGTCACTGCAAATTGACCAAAAAGCCAATAAGCATTTATTGAACATCCTCTGTGGAATAAAGGACTTGACACAAAATATGTGTAACAGAAAATCGATCCATTAGTAACTTAAAATGTAGACAGATATGAAAGCCCATAGCACTAGCCAACACCTCTGAGCTCAAAGCGTAATCCTTGAGCTGCTCCTCATTGTGGCCTAGTCCTTAAGTAGAGTCATATTAAAAGGAAGCAGTCTGCCTCCAGAGGCCTTGAGGAAACATGTCCACCATTATAGCAGTTTTCCTTAAAGCAGTATGGGAATTTTACACAGCATCCCCAGAAAGTTTTTAAGAAATCGTACATAGACATCTTTCTCCCTTCTCAAATGACCCTGCTCACGAAGCTACTTGATTCTCCCTCCTCTCACTCCATCATCTGTTTTGCCCACACCATTCTGCTATCCTAATTCACTTCTTTCTATCTCAAATACCCTGGACTCTGGACTCATAAATTCCCTGTCACGGGCAACCCCCAAGCAACTTTTGATTTTCTCTAGCACCAGTTTATCTTACTAGAATCAGTTTTCTGGGAATTCTGGTAAAAGGAATTGTTACATAGGACATGCAACAAGATACAGTGTGATTGCTTTTTCTTAAAATGGTTAAAAGAATGAAGAAGGTACAGCAGCTGCTTATGGCAATAGGAATTTTTACTGCTAACAAGTCCCTTTCTTCTCAGCATGAAAGCTCCAGGCTTCTTGATAGAAAAAAATCTGAATTTGTTTCAGTGCCAAAGAGATTTCCTTGAGATTTGTCTCCTGCTGCCTTTTAGAATCTACTCATTTTCTTACTCCCTACAGACTTTCCCTGGTTATAGATTCTTGACTTTTTACAATCATTTTTGTCTGATTATTTGTTTATATTTTGACTAGTCCTTATTTTTCTATTTTGATTATTTTGTTTTACCATTTGTATGTGGACATCTATACACAGAGACACACGAGCACATATACAGAGGCATAGATACTTAAAAACAATATGTTTTTATTAGTAAGTAAACTTTCTTACTGATAAATCATGGACAGCTTTCTACTTTAGTACTTATAGATTTATCTCATTCTCTTTAATAACCTCTTGGAACAAGGAACTTTATTCAGAATCTCCTTGGTTTTATATCCTGTCTTTGTCACACGACTGTTTTTATTCCCTTATGCACCATAGTCCTGGGATTTGGTTAGCCTAGCTCTGCTCCTTTCCCACAGTCAGCTCAGGGCTTTGCAAACTGTCAGGACAGAATCAATGGTGAGCTGGACTTGACTTTAACTGTCTCAGAAATATGAATTATTAAAATTTCAGGATTTTGTAAGCTGGTTGTTAAACTTGGCCATTATTAAAATTAAATTATATGAGTTACAATTAAATAATTTAGATTAAAAATAAGAGTAATAAATACTCAAAGTTCATCACTTCCAAAACATTTTATTACATTTTACTATTATCTGTGCTGTTGCGGTTATTTATGTCAATTGTTTCTGAATGGTAAGGATACCACATAATAGTGTGCCACCAGGCATCTCTTCCAACATCTGGCCCAATGAGGTTTCATTGGCAGCTTAAAATCAGCCATGATGAGAATATTTACACCGTGGAAACTGACAAATGCTATAAATTGGGGCTTGGTTTATACTTTTGTTGATTGTTTAGGCTTTTAAAAACGTGATAGAGAAAAAGGTTAAAAATGTAGATCAAACTTAAAAGTGTGGGTGTCTAGTCATGAGATTATCTATATCATAGCATTTGAAAATTATCATCCGTTTCACACAAATGATAACTCATCTCATTGTCAAATGAGTTTATTCGCCTTTGTACATTCAACATTTATGTTGGAACTACACTTGATTGTCAATGAGGTGAGTGACTTCTTGATTGAACTGAATAGTCATCACTGTTTGGTTTTGTGACACTATTTCTAGCAACAGAATTATGAAAACCGATAGCAGATTTTGCAAAATAGTAAGTGACATTGAAGTTATAAGTGTGTGGAATTTATAATAAAGTGTATTCTACTATTTTATTATTTATACGTGGTGTGACATACATCCTTTATATCAATAAAATTTATAATAAAGTTCTGTTTGTACACACGTGCATATCTTTTTTTGGAGAGCTGATTGTTAAACATTGACCAGCGTACCGCTGCACAAAACCCTGGGCTCCACTTGCCAAGAAGGAGAATTTAGGAGGGAAATATAACTTCTGCTTTGCTACTAACTAGCTCTCTGATGTTAGGTGAAGTTTCTGGATTTCAGTTTGTTTCTTTTTAAAATGAGGACTTTTCGTGATTTTTAATCTTGTCTTTTCCATCATGTATTCCTTTGGGAATTTAATAACATAAACACACACGCGCGCGCGCGCGCGCGCACACACACACACACACACACACACAAATTATTTCTGTGCCTTAAGTCCAAGTATCCCAGGTTACAGATCTATGTACTCTCTAAATTCCTTCTGGCTCCAGAAGCTAGAATTCTGTGATGTCAAAATGCAATTCAATAAAATATAAAAATATTTAGAGAAACTAATCTTTCCTTCTGCTTCAGCAGCAAAATCAGAGTAATGCAAGTTGGAGTTAAATCAGCAAATGGATTTATTTCCAAAAAAAGATAATTGAAGAACAACCCACAAACTGAACTCACATGGCAAGTCCTCCTGCAGAAAAATCCTTGTTCCTAAATTTGAAATGTCCCACTCCTACTGCACATAAGATAATATTATTATTAGCAGACAGAAAATTCATCGTGACATGGATTTCAACAAATATTTATTTGGCATTTCTAAAATGTGAAATGTTTCTATAGGAAAAGTAAGAGCTATGTTGATAAATGTAAAAGGATTTCCAATTCCTTCAGGATATGCAAGATATGGTGTAGGGGGTGGAAAACAAGATACACACTTTTCCAACCTGCCTGAAAAGTTAATTTCAGTTTCTCAAAGAGCACTGTTCTATTTATGAAGAGCAGCATATTCCTTCCTGAATAAGGGCGGCCTGAGAATTTAGATATCTCTTGACAACTGGATTTTTCAGCAGCCCAGGCCCAGCATATTCGGTGATTGCCCAGTGATTTATAAAGTCCACTCTACATCCTCAATTCAGAGGCCTGAAAGCACATTCTGGAAGCAGGTCAAAAGCATCAAGTTTCAACAGATGTTGTGTTAATAGTAGCAAAACTATAACAGCATAAAAGTCCATCAATTCCTATAAATGTGTGTCATGGAATTTTCATGCGATCATTTAGATTGCTATTTATCAACACACTAGCCAAGTACATGTAGGACAAAAAGGTCAGTTACAAAATTATATGTTTCAACACGATTCCATCTAAGTAAAAAAATTTGTAAAAGGTATACATGTCAATATTCTTCAAAAAAATGAACGGTCATACAGCAAAATACTAACGGTGGTTATTTTTAGGCGGTAAATATTTTTTTTTAATTTTTCTGTATTTTTAATTTTTCTCCAATGAATGTAAAAATAACATGATTCTCATTAGAATATACAAGTTCCTGTTACATCAAAACTATCACTGTCTAGGTTTTTGTTTTGGTTTATGTTTTACCAAAAAGTTAAAAATAAAAAAATTTAAGAAATACATAGATTTTTTAACATTCTTGGTACACTTAACTTTGCATATTTAAGTTTTAACCCAAACTAATCTTCATCATTTCTAATTCTAAAATTCAAAAGAAGTAATCATTTTGGTTTACTGGTACTTGACGTTTGAATTCACACAGTCACAAAAGTGAGGACAGATATATTCCTCTTTGATGAACAGAACAACCACCAAGTGCCTTTATAAATCTCAGTCATTAAAAAATTATTGAGCACCTACTTATATAAGGTCTATTAAAGGATATTTAGGTTCATAAGATACAACTTCTACTACAAAAGTACTGTGTAAGCAGATGTCAAACCTAGAGATGGCGCAGAACTTAAGGCCAAAAGCATCTGCTCCCAAAGGATTAACATTGAAACTCTTAAGCATAAGCTTGGTGAATTTTTCCTTTCCTCTTCCACTTCAGTTAAATGTACCACATCCAGAAGGTATCTATGCCAGAGTGTGAAAAAATTTCAGCTGTCAAATCCTGTAAACAAAGAGGGCGGATTATGCCTTAATAATATAGGCAGAACGGGTGATGGGTCTCTTGGTGTGAAATGATATGTGGACGTAGGCCAGAAAGAAATCTCTCTCCACCAAGACCTCAAGTAAACTGCAATCCTAGTATTAGAGATTTATTACTTTGAATTTCAAAGATATTTTACCCTTTAAATATTCTCCCATGAATAGACAATGTCTTTTGGGTGACAATAGCTAAACCACTGTTAGCTCATGTCTTGGAAAGATTCGTAAAACCCTTGTGTCTGGGCTGCAGATATTCAGAGGAGAAAGAAAGAAGAAATAAGATACCAGGAGAGGGTATGCTGGAGGTGCCAAAAGCAGAGGAGACTGATGCAAACACACACACACACACACACACACGCACGCACACACACTTTTTTTTTTTTGTATGAGGATTGTGCCTAGAACTGGCTCAAGCCATGGAAAGATTTATATTCCCTTATACTTTATCAATAAATGTCTGCTATTTAATAAATAATAGTGAATTCCCAAAATGACTAGTGGCTATTAAGATTTACCTGAAAAGGGGACGTGGGTGAGCAGGAGAGGGAGAAAGCAGTCATGCTATTAGTCCTTTGCACTTATAGATGCTTAAGGAATATTACTGAATGAAAGAATTCAGTATGTGAAAAAAATGATGCCAGACATGACAGCAGTAATATTATTGAAATAGCAGTAATAATCACTTTAAAATGCAAAAGGTTAAAGATCCACAAGTAGATTTTCATATGTCATCAAATGAAGCACATTCTTGTCTTTATATTCATGTTTTGAAAAAGTGCATGACATCCCAGCTCTTCCTAAAGGGGAAAAAAAACTTCTGATAAACAAACAAATCAAATACCAAGCCTTGAACACTTGCTCTATCTTTGTTATTTTCATCTTCTCTCTTTTCCAAAATGAATAACTAAAGACATTCTGGGGTATTCATAAATTGGCCTAGAGCTGTTATTTCCACTGGTTGACCTTAACATGAATCAGAAATGACCAAAGTTTTTAGTTTTTGTTTATTACAAATTCTGTACTGGTCTAAAATTTCATTTGGGTCAAGGTCAGTTGATGGAAAGTATTCAACCCAAACTTAAGTGAGGCATCTGTCAGAAAAGGAAAAATATGCTTTTCCATCACAGCGGTATTTAAGAAGAGGCCCATCTTCTATTTAAGAAGAGTGCTTTGCACATTTGTCAAGCAGAAACCAAGCAACTCAAACTAGACAACCTGCTATATTTGAATGCCTGGGCATCTGGAAAAGCTGAGCCTTAAAAGAATGAATGAATGGATTTAGCAATCTCTTATGAGGTCTCTAATCTTTTCCAAGCCAGTGGAAAGAAGTAATGGCAGACGTAGTGACTCTACATCCTGAATTTACTAGGAAAGCCAACATTTTGAATTATCTCTCATTATCCGCAAAAGTATTATCACATTTGTCATGTACCTGATTTTGGATTCAGAAAAAATGGCCCATATATGTATGAATCAAGTCACTTCCTGGACAATAGCTCATGATTATAGAATGATGCAATAGGATTGTTAGCTTAGTTCAAATTTATTAGGGAGAATTAATTTCTTGATGTTAACCTACTTTGTTTCATAGACTGAATGTTACATCCAAAATGCCATTGAATATAACTGACTTTCTATCTGACCATGGTCTAGGCTAAAGGACAATAGATAAAGGGAATACATTAACTAAAATACTAAACAATAATGGAATTTTCATGTTAATCAGATTTTCTGATTGTTCAAGGATTAGGCAGACACAACATTTGAAAAAATAAGTTTTATGACATATACGAATCATTCATAAAAGTACAAATATAGTGAATGAAATTAAATCTCTCTTTATGGGTCATCATTCTATGCTTTATTTTTTCAAAGGTTATTTCTGAAAATACTGGCAGACAGTACAAGTCATTGGCCTAAATCTGGACGATTTTAAAACAGTTTCTAAACAGTATTTGGGCCAGCGAGTTTCAAAAAATTATATGCAATTATATGCAAAAAAATAGCTATTTTGTTTTTTTAACTTGTCTAAAGGGTTTTCAGTTCTATTTAGGACTGGAGGTTCTATCTAGTAGGGTTCTCTATCTAACAACTCTGCCTACTTTTTATGTATCCAGTCTTTTGCTACCTGCTATGATCAGTTCATCGAAATTTTATTGCCATTTTTCAGACAGCTTCTTTGAATTCTAGATGTTTATTCTTATTCTCATTTGAATGCCTGACTATATCTTTGTCTGGTGTTTGTGGGAGGTGTCTGTGAACCTTGAATAAGAAACACCATCTGTAGTTCATTTCTTTGGCATAAGGGTCCATTTAAAGAGTCCATTTACATGGTTTTTGGTTTTTTTGTTTTTTGTTTTTTGTTTTTTGGCATTTAAAACCAACTGCTGTGTTGCCCTCTGACTGCTTCTGATAAAATCTAACATAAGTTTTCACTGCTATGTTCGCCTACAGATCTTCCTCAGTCTGAAATTTCATGGTTGTATCACCACCTAGCTGAATATCCACTCAACTCATCAGGTGCACGTTTTATTTTTCACTGATAGGACTGCAGACATATTTTTAAACAACTTAAAACAATCTTGCTTGCTGCTAAAGTCCTCTTTAAGACTGCATGTACACACTTGTGATAATTTTCCAGCCAGTAAATTCGAGTATATTCCCTAACGGTTCAAATATGCCTTTATTTCCTATTTTCGCTTCTCTTCAATGCTTGTAGATCAGAAAAGGACCTGGAAAAATCTCACTTTATTTGCTGTACATTTTCCCAAAGATTTTTCATTGTCCTTCTGCAAGCTTCCAGAGGGAGGATAAATGACCCATGCTATGACACTTATAATTTAATTATGATAAAACATCACATCTTTCCAATTAGCTTCATGTCAGATTCAGAACGCTTAAATGTGATCAGTACTGAGGGCATGTCTTTACCAAGCCCACTTGGAGAGCAGAAAGAAATCTTTTCATTCATCATTCGAACAATTCCTTTCTTCTATTTCCAAGATGATAACAGTCTATCAAGTTCACAAAATTTTAACGATAATTGTACCTTAGTTACGATATAGAGAGTCATTTCTCAAAACTTCTTGTTTGAAGAAGTTTTTAAAATCTAAAAGGTGAACGTTAAGAGAAATCTTGTTTTAGCTCTGACACATAAAGAGCATAGAAGTTGTCACTTCCATCCTTAGAGTAAGAAAAAGCTGAACAAACTGAAAATCAATGAATTTTCTTGGACCATCAGAGAATTGAGGTGGCAGGGCAGATAGCCATTCTGAAATCTAGAGAAACAGGAGAACACAAAGACACACAGCGAGATCAGCTCATCCAGAGCAAAAGCCACTGGAGCTATAAATTGGAAGGAACACCTAAATAGTTATTCTGATGAACTCCTGGAGGTTGAGTATAAACTAGCATAAGAATGAGAAATTCCTGGGGGCTGCAGTTTTAGAAGACCCTGACACTTTCCATGGATTTCACCTCTAGGAACCAAACCAGGTTTTCACAATGAAGAGCCAAGAAAAATCATCTCAAAATCTTTGGCAAGGGGAAAAGTAATCGTTGAAAAATATGCTCAGTGTACTCTTCATAACAAAGAGGTGCTTTCCACTGAAAAAGACTTTAGCAGAGCTTTATCTCATATAAGCAGGAGAACAATTATCCAACTCCACTCCTCTCTAGCCTCCTGTCTCACCTAAGAAGGGCAGGGAGAAAAAGAAGGGTAAGAAACTTTTGTGAAACTCATGTCCCAAGAATGCAGGCCCACTGAAAATTGAATTTTTTATCTTAGGATTATACAACACTACTCTTAATCCATTCCTTACCACTTCATCAACAAAACTCCAGTATAACAGTAGATGACTGCTGAAAGAGCTGCAAGGTTCATACTCTAAGAAAGAGTTCTTAGAAAAATCCAAATAGTGGGGACAAAATCAAAGACATTTGAAAAACTTGAGGTCCATGGCACCTACAGTTGCAACAAATATGAAATACAGCCCAACTCAAAGCCAGGTTAACATAAAACCTCAAACTAAAGAGAATATATTTGCAAACCATATATCTTATAAATACTTAATATCCAAAATATACAAGAAACTCATAAAACTCAATAGCAAAAATAAAAACAAAACAATCAAAGACATTTGAAAAACTTGAGGTCCATGGCACCTACAGTTGCAACAAATATGAAATACAGCCCAACTCAAAGCCAGGTTAACATAAAACCTCAAACTAAAGAGAATATATTTGCAAACCATATATCTTATAAATACTTAATATCCAAAATATACAAGAAACTCATAAAACTCAATAGCAAAAATAAAAACAAAACAACTCCCCCCCACCCCCCTGCAAATAACCCAATTAAAAAATGGGCAAAGGACATAAATAGATATTTTTCCAAAGAAAACATATAAAAGGCCAACAGAATCACTCACGATTAGTGGTCAGAATCACTAATCTTGAGAGAAATGCAAATCAAAACCACAATGAAGTATCACCTTATATCTGTTAGAATGTCTGTCATCAAAGACAAAAATAATAGTAATATGTTGGTAAAGATGTGGAGAAAAGGGAACCCATATGCATTGTCAATGGTAATATAAAGAGGTTCAGCCGCTATGGAAAACAGTATAGAGGTTCCTTAAAAAATTAAAAATAAAACTACCATAAGATGCAGCAATCCTATTTCTGGGTATATATTCAAGGGAAATAGAAACAGGATCTCAAAGAGATATCTGCACATCCATGTTGATTGCAGTATTATTCATAATAGCCAAGATATGGAAACAACCAAGGTCTGTCAACAAACAAGTGGATGAAAAAGATATGTTATATTCCACTTAGCATAATTCTCTCTAGATCCACCCATGCTGTCTCAAATTGCAAGATGTCATTCTTTTTTATGGCCAAGTAAAATTCTATTATTTATATGTACCACATCTTCTTTCTCCATTATCTATTAATGGACACTTGGTTGATTCCATATCTTGGCTATTGTAAATAATGTTGCAATGAACATAGAGGTGCATATGTCATTTTGAATGAGTGTTTTGGGTTTCTTCAGATATGTACTCATAAGTGGATGAACAAACAAAACAAAAACAAACTCATAGATACAGAGAACATTTTGATGATAGCCAGATGGGAGGGCGGTTGAGAGTATGGATGAAAAAGGGGAAGGGATTAAAATATACAAATTACCAGTTATAAAACAGTCATAGGAACGTAAAGTACAAAATAGGGTATATAGTCAATAATATTGCAATACTATGTATGATGTCATATAGGTACTATACTTATCAGGGAGTTCACTTCATAAGCTATATACATGTTTAAGTACTATGTGGTACACTTGAAACTAATGTAATATTATATGTCATTATTTATTATGTTTCGATTAAGTTGAAACATAATAAAAAATTTTAAAGATCTGTGATACATATTAATATATAATGGAAAATTATTCAGCCATGAGAAGAAATAAAGTCCTGCCATTGTGACAACATGGATAACATTGAGGGTATTATGCTAAGTGAAATAAGTCAGATAAAGATGAATACTGTGTGATATCACTTACATGTAGAATCTTATGAAGCCAAACTCATAGAAATGAGACTAGAATGGTGGTTATTCAGGGACTGAGGAATGAATGAGGAGATGCTGCTATAACTCTGAGTTATAAAATAAATAAGGTATGAAGATATAATGTATAACGTGGTGACTATAGTTGGAAATACTGTGTTGTATAAGTGAAATCTGCTAAGAGAATAGAACTTATACGTTCTTACTCCCTAAAAAGAGGGGGGGAGGGAGTTAATACGTAAGATGATATATGTGTTAATTGACTCAATGGGAGAAATCCTTTCTCGGTATATATGTATATCAAATCATAATGTTGTATGATTTAAATATCTTGCAGTTTGTCAATTATACCTCAATAAACATGAAAAAAGTCTCACATTAAAAGAAAAAAAAAGCTGACCAAATTTATCATCAGAAGAATTTCTTCAGAGAGAAGCAAAATGATATAGGTCAGAATCTCAGATCGACATTTGAAAAACTAAAGCATCAAACAAAGAATAAATTTAGATGAAATACACCTATTATATTTCATATTATTAATTGAAAAATAGATGTTAAAAGTAATAATAGTAATAATATACTGTGTGGTTATAGTATATGGATAAGTGAGACAAATTCTTTTATAAGGGGGAGGAGGGAGGAATTGTGAATACTCTATGGTGCCTGCTTTAACTGGGAAGCAGTATAGTATTATCTAAAAATAGATGTCAATTAAGTGTAAATGTATATTGCAAACTCTAGAGTAATTACTAAAATAATTTTAAAGAAGTATAATTAATATGCAAAAAGAGGAGAGAAAATGGAATCATAAAATAGTCATTAAAACCAGAGAAAGCATGAAGGGAAGGGGGAGAGAAAAGAAAACACAAGTGCAGCAAGCTGAAAACAGTTTCAATATGGTGCATTTTACTCCAAATATATCAACAATCACTTTAAATGTGAATGTTCTAAACACTACAATTAAAAGTCAGAGATTGTCAGAGTAGATACAAACAATAAGACCCAACTATAATATTGCCTACAAGAAATCCACTTTAAATATAAAAAACATAAATAGTTTAAAATTAAGGGATGGAAAAAGATATACCAATCATGCTAACACTAGTCCTGATACTAAGCAAAAGAAAGTTGGAGTAGCTATATTAATATCAGGCAAAGCAGACTTCAGAACAAAAGGTATCAAGGACAAAGAAATCAAAGATCTAACTAACTAGAGACATATTCCATGTTTATGGACTGAAATACTCAATATCATTAAGATTTTTCCAAACTTGATCTATAGATTTAATGCAATTCTAATCAAAATCATGGTAAACTATTTTTTAGACATGAACATATTGCTTCTAAAGTGTATATGGAAAGGCAAGACCCAGAATAGCAAATACAATACTGAAGAAAGAGGAGGAGGAAAGGAGAAGGAAGAAGAGGGGAAGGACAACAACAATAATAACAAACTCTGGGGACTGACTACTCAACTTCAAGACTTACCGTAAAGCTACGGCAATCAAGGTATCAGAGTATTGTCAAAGAACAGGCACATAAATCAATGGAATAGAACAGAGAACCCAGAAATAGACCCGCACAAGTAAAGTGAACTTTAACAAAGAAGCAAAGGCAATTCTGTGAAGAAAGAATATTTTTCCAAAAAAAATGGTGCTGGAATAACTGAACATTCATGTGCAAAAAATTAACCAAGACACAGATCTTACCCCTTTCACAAAAATTATCTCAAAGTGGATCACAGACCTAAATGTAAACACAAAGCTATAAAACTTCTACAAAAAACATAGGAAAAAGTCTAGTTGGCCTTCAATTTGGCAATGAGTTTTTAGGTACAACATCAAAAACATGATGCATGAATGAAAAAAATTGATAAGTTGGATCTTATTAAAATTAAAAATATCTACTATGTGAAAGAGAATAAAAAATAAGAAATGGACTAGGGGAAAATATTTGCAAACATTTGCAAATGTATCTGATATAGGAGTTATATTCAAAAGATAGAATTCTTAAAACTTAACAATAAGAAATCAAACAACTCGATTTAAAAATGGGCAAAAGATCTGAACAGAGATCTCATGAAAGAAGATATACAGATGGCAAATATGCATATGAAAGATAGTAAACATATTATTATTAGGGAATTGCAAATTACAACAGAGATACCACTACATATTTATTAGAAAAGCTAAAATCCAAAACATTTATAACATCAAATATTGGTAAGGACATAGAGCAGTAGAAATTCTCATTCATTGCTGGTGGGAATGCAAAATGGTGCAGCCATTTTAGAAGACAGTTTGGCAGTTTTTTACAGAGCTAAACATAGTCCTACCATGTAATACAGTAATTTCACTCCTTAGGTATTCACCTAATTGATTTCCTTGCAGGCCAAAAATGAACTCCCTTCCAGTATTATAAAATGACTGTTGTAGCTGACTTGCATGCTTTCTTCTCCGTGAGATGAGAGAAATTTTACTGAATTCCATAATTATGGTCGGGTAATTGACAACTTCTGATCTGGGTGCCATCTGGAAATGCTGTCTCTTAATAGTTAGAAGTTATATACTCTGTGCTTACTTCCTGTGTGGCTTTTCCAACAAAGCCTTTCTCTGCAACATCTGTGCTTTTACTCATTAACCATTTTCTGCTCCCTTAAACTTCCCAAATGAACCAAGTTTGTTCATCCACTTATTCCAAAAATTTGATTGAGCACTGACTACTGTGTTCCAGGAATAAACTTAGATGACTAAAGTAATGTTCTATGCTGGAAAAAATAAACTGCAAAATCAGTGGCCTAAACAGAAACTGTTCTCACTCATTTAACAGGCAAATGCTGGTGCGGGACAAGTAACAATTCAGGAAGCAGGCGTCTTTGATCTTGATTCTCTACCTCCCTTTAGGGCCTCAAAGCCCTTCGCCTCCAGATAGTAGATGGGAAGAAGACCACAGATGAGGCATACCAACTTCACTGCCATGTCAATCTACAAGTGACACATTGCATCTACTCATGTTCCATTAGTCCAAACTAGTCACATGGTTTCAGGTAAATTGGTGGTATGGGGGAAACGGGGGAGGGGGGCGGTGGAGGTGGGTGCCGAGAAGTGTAGTCTGTGCCTGGGCAGCATGGTCCAGCCATTAGTTTATACTGTGGAGGCAGAACATTTCTCTTTGGTGGGTGGTTAACCATCTCTGCCACTACTGAAGGTCCTAAGACGTACCTGACTTATTCTCAAACACATGAGAATTCCCAGCCAGAGGAGACAGAAAGAATGAACATCTAAACAAATTTATTTCATCTCTGCTAGCTCACACCTTCTGAGAGTTAATTAAAATAGCTAAAGAGAACCCGCAGAGTAAGTGTAAAAGCTGTTTGCTAGAATCCTCAAAAATGGGCACTGATTGAAACAGAAGGCGATAGCCAACAATTTGTCTTTCAGCCACAGGATATAAAAAAGGTGTGTAGATCTATTTATATAGCAGAGTAACCCATTTCTAATAGTACATTCCCAGGGATTAGACACCCGATCACCTAAAGCTCCGTTACCATAAAGTACGAGGCCGTGTAACTACATAAACAGATTAGAGTCTCCAACTTTTTAAAAATAAAACTTGAGATTTCCAGGAGGGCAAGGGTTGACCACATGTTGTTTGAGCAAGCTGTGGAAAGTGGTGGAGGAATCATCATCTGTCAGTGGTGCCATCTTGTCCCTGGAAGTTCCAGCAAACAGTAAAGAAAGGAGTGGTTAGAGCAATGGTTGCCTTTATCGACCTCATGCTGCTCACTTACATTTTAACTGTAGATCCTGATCTGCCCGTTGAGGATTTTTACATGAAATAGAGCTATAGCTTTGGTATAATGGGAAGGACAATAAATCCATGATCTTGTACAACAGGGACATCAATTGTTATTATATAATCCCACTGTGAAAAGGAAAATGAAATTCAGTTTACTAAGAGGTTCCCTCAGATCCTGGGTTCACATTTTCATCAAAGGAGAATTCTGTTGTTCTCTCCTCCTATGCTCCTCTCTCTTTCAGTTGCTTTGTCAGGGGCTTTTACTCTACTTCCCACAGAAGAAGGGAAAAAAGGTACCTTTTCCCATCTCTCTTCGGATCCCTACTTGTTCCTTGCCAAGGGAAGAGGAAACACTCACTTGACTAATAAGAACTTGGTATCTACAGAGACATTTTTAGGGGACCTTGTTTTCTTTTTACGTGTTGTTTTTACCAGGGTGGACATGTTGAAGAGGCAATCCACATTGCCTTCTACTGTTTTGTGTTGTTACCTCACATATAAGTCACAAGGGTAGTGAGTCTCCTTTCTTCCTTGCTCTCAAGTAGAAAGCCCACCTGGGTGTGGCCTGACTTCTAGACACAAGGCCGAAGGCTTCTGTTTCCTGGGGTTTCTGAATCTGCTGTAAACTCCAATGTGAAGAGGGCTGTGAACCTCCACTTTTAGGTGCATGAACTCAAGGTCTATTTTTGCTCCAATCTCCCCTCCAATGAGTTACAAGGTCTAAGGATGAGCAGATGTTAATAAGATGCCCCCATGTTGACCTCAGACTTGGCCAACTCTCTCCAGTACTGCTTTCCCAGGAAGCCCTATGTTTGGGGGACCATTGGGTCACCATTCATGAAGTCGATGCACTGATCTCCTCTGACTCCTTGGGTCTGTTTCCTTCCAGTTAGATCTCTATGGGAAGGAGTAACAAGGTGTTGGAACCCCTATCTTTCAACCCTGGTAAGTTCAATAAAGGGTTCAAAATAATCCTATTATATATTACTGTATACCATCAAGCTCAGTTATGTAGAAACAGTATCAGCTCAAGGCACTTTTCCTACTGCTTTGTCTTACCAAATAATTAGAACCATATCGCTTGTCATTCATATGCTTCAGGAAAAGTAGAAAAATAATGAGATGTGTTATGCGTGGTTTCTGGATGTCAGTTCTAATGTTTAGTGAATACCCAGTGAGGATGTGACATTTGTCTTAAGTGGCAGCAGCTCGTCCCCCTACCTCTCTCTGAGGCAATGCATCGTCCCTCCACCACTCAGGGCGTTTCACATCATAATATGTCCTGGAGCATGAATGTCCTTAAGCAAAATTCATAAGGTGAACGCTTGGCTGGGGTAGCAAGGGCTCAAGGGAGATGAGAGGCTAAAAAACACTATATCAAATGTTTTCATATTCAGAGAAAATCTCATTATGGATGAATCCCCTTACTGAGTGTTGGGGAAGAGAATACCTGATTCTGTTTCTTTGTTGGGGGTGGAGGTGCATTCAGAAGCAGGTCTGTACTAGTAAACACAAAGCCAAGTGTTCAGACAATAACAGCTGTATTAGACACCTCATATGCTCTGCTGCCCATCCCTCTTATTCCAGCTTTTGCTATGGCAACCAGCTACGTGTTCATGCAAACTGACAGCACCTTGCTCAACTGCTCACAGGGCTTCTTGGCATCTGCTGGAAACCTCTCAGCCATTCCGACAATGTGCAGCTGGGAGTATGAGCTACCCTGGACCAATAGAAGTCCCCAGATAAACACTGCCCTCTTTTCTGTCCGGAGGGAACAACTCTGAGGTGCTTGCTATATGGCTCTTCAGAGGGGTCTCAGCAAAACTGAGGTCCATTTGCCCACAGAAGTGACCAGCTTTCCCAGCTTCCCAATTTCATTCTTCCTGGACTCCCACTTCTGCTCTTCCTTGGGGTCACTTCCCTAAATAAATGACCTCCACATAAGACCTGGACACAGGCTCTACATTTTGGTGGGACACAAACTAAAATACTGGTTGAATGGGATTTTCAGAGGACAATACTAAAAGGCCACAAAAAATACAGCATCCTTAATATGACTTTATATATAGTTTATTTCTGTATGTGTATATGTGTGTGTGTGTAGTCTACTTCTTTCCCTTTTGTTATGGAAATATTCAAATATACACAAGACTCAAGAAAATAGAATAAGAGACCCTCACATATCTATTTTCAACCTTTAATAATTGTTACCCTTCTCCCTTTTCCAGCAGATTTTTAAAGGTACCTTACTTACTAATAATAAATATTGTTAATGCTCTGATTATCACGAGTACCTAAACTCTTAGTGTAAAAGTACCTGTGTGCTGCACAGTGTATACTGGAGGCCTCAGTCAGGGCGTGGTGTTCTCCCCTCTGCCCCCCACATCTCCCACCATGGCTACAAGCCACAGCATTTGGTTGGAAGATGGGCAGACTTGACCTATTAATCTACTTAGACTGGAGCTCAATATTTTGTTAGATAGTTGTGGGAAGCGACTTTCTTTCTCCTGTTGGAGCAAACAAGGCAGCATGCATCCTCACCAGCTATATATAGCTATTCTGTGTTCATGAAGCTAGCTGGCCTCAAGCCAACACCGTATAGAACAAAATGGAGACACAGAAAAGCACTAGGTGCTCAGTGATATCACTGAACCATGGGTCAATTCCTGTCTGACGCGCCCACACTCTAGACTTTTTAGTTATAAGAACCAATAAATTCCTGTTATTATTTAAGACCACATTGGGTTTCCATAACTTTCATATAGTCTAACTAATGTATTTCATTTAGAAGTTATGACATTTTGCAAGTGTTTTAGAAGTCTTTTATTGAGCATGGTTATAATAAAAATAAGACAGCTTTAGTTATCAGGAAGACAAATTTCTGTTCACATTTTGATTTCAAGGTTACGAGATAAATGAAGTATTGAATAAGACATGAGGATATCAGAACTTGTCGTTTTTTAACCATAAGATGATCACTAATCACTAATTGTTTCAAGACAGTTTCATACATTCTCAAGCATTATGAAAACCTTACTTTCAAAAATGACTCATATATTTGCATAAAGGTCTCCTTATTGTTATTGCTGTCTTTGTCAACCTGAAAATATACCACTGCCACCCATTCCCTCTGCTGCTGGAACCACAACTCAGTCTGTGACACTATCCCTATGCCATCCTCAGTCCTAACTGAAATGATGACAAGACAGTTGAATAAAAGAACTCGAAATTTACCTAGTTCACCTTGACTAGCTAAAGCTTTGGAACGTCGAACAACTTTTCCAAACTAATATTTTCTCCTGGATTTCCTGCGACCAACAATTTGTGGTACTAAATGTAGAAGAAAAATTCCATAACCTTAAGAATTTATGTTCTAAGCTTTATGGGATAAAAATAAGCAGAGCAGCAATTGAAATTTATGTTTCTTCAGAAGGTAGCAAGAATGGGGTCAGTACAGAAATACCCTCAGGAGTCCTAAAGGCAGCTCTCCCCATTACCTTACTGACATTTTATTGCCTTTTTTCCCCATTGCATATGGAATGTATTTGCAAAGTCACCGTACACTCTGTTTGTAGAGAAAAAAAAAAAAGAAAGAAAGCAACAAAGATTCATGCTGTAACACGCAAAAAAATGAAATACACTGTCAGTTGGAGAAGTTTATCTAGCCCTTGCTGAAACAAGATCACCATGGGCTCTGAAGAATATGGATTGAGACAGAGGAGGAAAGGGGAGAGGGTGGCATAACAGAAAGGCCAAGGTAAGAGAAATATGGAGAAAACACGGGTAAGGGAATAAAAGGAGACAGGGAGAGGAAGGAATAGTCTGGAACAGAGTATGTGTTTAGTGGGGTGAACAAAAACACAGAAAGCATTAAAGTATCTGCCTATAACACAGGAAGAGAATATATGGTGAAGATTTGCAGGACATATGCCACAGTGACGTGTTACTAAAGTGGTTCCACATGGCCAAAGACTCCAGAAACAAACACTAGAGTGATAGACATTGAAGGTGTTTCATTACATGGCTCCATTCTTCCAAATACAACCGGATAACCCACAACTCCCTACTGTGAAGCTCTACTCTCCCCACAGGACTGCTTCCTACAAATCTCAGAGAGGCATTTGGACTACCTTACCTTTGGCAACACTGCTGCCTCTCCCTGGATTACCTTTCTCATTCTTCACACACATCTTCGTGGAAATCTCACCCACCCAAGAGGGCTCACTTCACATTCCACCTCCTCCCAGAAGCCTTCCTTAACTCCTCCAGCCTCAACTGATATCCCTCATTCTCTGAAACCTGAGTAAACTCAGTCTGGATCATTCCCTTGGAAAATAAGTTGGGGACAAACTGAATGAATACATGAAGGAAGGAAGGAAGGAAATATATTGTTTGCACCATTTACATCCATTCTTAATCACTCATTGCCTTGCACAAATTTTGAGTATTTCATGCACAAATCTTTTCATATAGATCGCATACTCTAGACAAATAAGCACATAATAGACCCAACATCAGAGAAAAGACTTTTTATATTGTGAATCTTCTGCACCCCTTCCTTCCATGGGATAGCATTTCCTTAGTATAAATCGAAGGAGAAGAGTGTTCTAAACGAGAAATTGCTCCTGGTCTAAACATCTCTGTGGAATTTAGAGTCTAACAGATTCAGTGCTTTAAAGAAACATTGTATGCTTCAATTCTTAAAAGACAGGAAGCAATTTCTGATCATCAAAAAAGGTTTCTATTCTACATTAGCATTCCTCCTAGAAGGAGAGACAATTCCTGTTCTGAAAAAAAAAAGAGATTCATTGCCCACTAAGCCATGCAGAGCCAGAAATTGAGGCGATGTCACTTGAGATCTGTCCCACTGATGTGGCATTTCTTTGTGCCATGCTGTTTTTAAATGCTGTTTGAAAATCTGCATTCCTTGAGACTAACTGGCACCCAATAAGCCCTCTTAGAGTAAACTTATAACAAGGGCCACATTGTCATCAAGAATTTCATGATTTAAAAACAAACAAAAACAGCTTTTTATTCTGATGCTATCATAAAAACTTTTTAAATTTATAAAAGATTATCTTTGATTTAACTGCATTAGACAAAATAACAAATAGACTCTAGTTATTAGAATAAACACAGAATGAATCAAGCATTGATAAGGAGACAGCTTAGTTTTCTGACAAAACTGATTGTATATTGTCTTAGTCCATTCAGGCTATATAACAAAATATCACAGACTTGGGTGGCTTATAAATAAGAGAAATTTATTTTTCAAAGTTCTGGAAACTAGAAGTTTAAGATCGGAGTGCTAGCAAGGTCAGATGAGGGACCTCTTCTGGCTTGCAGCCTTTTCATTGGATTCTCACTTCGAGGAAGGGGCAAGGGAGCTCTGTGGAGCCTCCTCTTTCATGAGGGCATTATCTCTCTCGTGAGGGCTCCAACCTCATGACCTAATCACCTTCCAAAGGTACCACTTCCTATTACATTTACTTCAGGCTTTAGGATTTCAACAACCGAATTTGGGGTGGGAAGAGACACAGACATTCAGACTATGGCACATCTTCACTACACATTTGACTGTTGCAGCATGATTACAAAGAGAATTGCTTTTGCAAAAACGTTTAAGAGTTTCATTGATTTTCCAAGGGGTTTCTCTTAATATTCTGATGTTAGTATATCTTTTTTTAAAAATATCTATGTCATCACAGAATTTTTCCCTCAAGAGAGGAAAAAAGGCAACATTTATTCAGGAAATTCCATTGGTCTAGAGTAGCTCTCATCACCATCATTATCTGCTCAAACATTTCTAGATCCTCTCTGTCCATGGCTTCCAGGGTCACCTGCCCAGTTCTCCAACATCAATTTACTACCTTTGTGAAATCAATCATCTTTTATAAGACTAGAAATTTTACTTTATAATTGATTTCTATGTATTTACACAATATTATCAGATATTAAGCAGCAATACATATATATGTATATATATTTTTTTTAATTAAAAAAGTCATTGACCTATTGGGCCAGCACAGTGATAGTGATTAATAGGAAGCAATAATGTAATGGGAACTGATTTAACATGGGTATATTTTATATACAGCTCTTGTTTTCTCATAGACCAAAGTAATGTCAAGATCTCAGGAAATAAACACTAAGACCAGCACTGTATACTGTACTTCAGTGCCATTCAAAGTAGGATTTGAGAATGAATCAATCTAAAATTTATTTGTTCATGGTTTATGAAAAAATAAAAACAGAAATTGAGAGTAACTTTTTTTTTTAACAATTTAGCATTGCTGGGACATCTAAGCAATGTGATTAGTGGACTCCTCACTAATAAGATACAGGCCATTTGGGGTGTTGAACTTGTGCAGTGAGCCAGCACCCCACAAGCTGTGTACTATGCACATGCACTAGAAAGACCACATGTCGGGCTGAGACGGACTGGGTTTTGTAAAATCGACATTTCACCATGATTCTTGAGATGCATCACTCTATTTTATTCCATAGAGCATCCACTATGGAATAAAATAGTTCAGAAAACCCTAACCCCTGCTCATTTGGCAATATATATCCCACCATAAATTGATCTTTCTGTTAGGGACTTCTGATTATTCTTTTTTTCTTTAATGAAATGATTAACCCCTTGCTCTTCCTTTTTCTTCCTCATTACATTTTCTATGTCTGGTTACATTTCACCATCACAACTTTCTGAGGTAAGCCATAGAACTTCTAACATATCAAACAGTGAGTCCCCTGTTGTTGAAGTTATTCAAGCAGAAGCAGGACAATCACTTGGGGATGATTTTGGTAAGAGAGTCGTGTATCAGATAAATTTTACAATTGTAAAATTCCTTCTGATTCAGAGATTCTGAACTGAATACCACCACTCTTCAGTGAAACAGTTATTTATCACTTTCCTGAACTTAGTATGACCTGCTCTTTGTGACCCCCTCTTTGGTGACACGTATAGGGTTGGTGGCCCATGCCATTCAAGACATGCGATCCTCGCTCATTTCTGAAGTTAAACCTAAATAGCTATATATTTCTAATTTCTTCATATTCTAGGCTATGATGAGTTTTAAGGAATCAAAAAAAAAAAATCATTTCTTGACAAGAAAAAAAGAAAAACTTGCTCTAGAGCTTTGTGGAAATGTAGCCAAAGTGAATGAATACCTTATAAAATGAAGAACTATAGATTTTATTCATTTTGGATTTTTGATGCCAAGTAAATAATTAAGAAACATCAAGTTAAAATAGACTTTGTCAAAAGCTTCATACTTTTCTAGGCCTCGCTGCTAGGTATTTTCTCTCTGGCCTTCATCTGCTCTCTGAGAGTCTTTGCAATTTCTGTAGACAGACCCCTGCTAGGCAAGAAATAGAACACTTGTCTCTAGAAACCCTTTGAGAAGACACTTTTCCTGGTGTTCCTGATGGTTTGCTCATCTGGTTCATCTCTCATTCAATGCTTTAATGTTCTACACAATGTCCCTAATCAGTTAGGTAACTTTGCCATTTCCCCAAAATGCTCATTAGCATAGAACTGGGGCAGTTCAATTTTTTTTTTCTTTACATTGAATTAACATCTGCCTCTCCATAACCTCTACCCATTGGTTCCAGACAAAATATTTAACAAATTTCAAGATGAATGAAAATATTTTCTGGTCTACACAGTTTTTTTTTTTTTCAGGCTAACCTTCATTATTTAGGTACATGATTTTGACCCCCGTCACCATCATCCTGAACATATTCCAGTTTGATTTTTTTTTTATCTCTTATGATGAGTTTCTATACATTGATATGGTTCTTCAGGTGTAGACTGACCATCTCAGTGGAACAGGAATGTCACCTCCTTCATTCTGGACTTTAAAGCTGCATCTGATACTTCTGATGGACCTCTTCCAACAGTCTTGGCTTCACTGGCCACTTGTTCCAGTGTTCTGTGGGCTCTGATCAAGTTTGTGCAGGTGCAATCAAATAGCACCTTATTCCATATGCTTCACCATGCATCTCTTGCCTCCTTTCTCGTGACTTGTGTGACGCTGTCTTGGATACAGTACAGACCTGCTTGGTGCCCACCAATGTAACTCCCTCAGGATAAGCACTTGACCAATGTAAGGCTGGAGCTCACAGTTAAATTCTCTCACTTCCTCCCCACAGATGGACCAGCCTGAGATGCTGCCATCCATATGACCTATTGGAAGACATTCCATGAGATCCCATGAAACTGAGCCATCAGTCTCTTTTGATATCAAGCAACAGCCATTTTGTAGGGTATCCTCATACCACTAACTTATATTGAAAATGTATTCATCTAGGCCTTTTGAGCCACGCTTCTCTTGCTCAGGCCCACTTCCATGTCTGGAAGTGTACTTTCCCTTCTAATAAAACTTTTCTACTCTTAAAAAGAAAAAAGAAAAGAAAAGAAATGTATTCATCTAAAACTCTGAAATTTTTTTCTTTATTACAATAATAATAGCAACGATAATGATAACTAGAGCCAATACTCATAGTGTTTATCATGCGCTAGGTTAGTGTGGATGCTATAAAGATATTAACTCATTTAATCTTCCCAACACACTTAAGAGACTATTACTTTTATGATCACAAATTAACATCTGAGGAAACTAAGACACAGAGTAGCTAAGTAACTGGTAAGTAGCAGGGAGGGATCTACACCAGGAAGAACTCTAGAGTCTGTGCTCTAGTCACTCTTTAAGCTGCATTTCCACTGCTAGGATTTTAAAACTAAGATGGGACTTTCTATTTATTCCTCTTCAATTTTATATTGTTAGGTTTAAGTTTATCATTTAAGTCAGTCAGGAAGTCTTGGGTATACATTTATCATAGTCTCTTAAATATCCTTTCAGTTTCTTACCCCATTGAAACTTGACTGGCATTCCATTAATATATTTTGCCAAATCATTAATATAATGATGATTCAGGCAGGGATGAAGGCAGAATTCTGTGGCAAATTACCAGAGACTTTTTTCCAAGTTCATCATTCTTGATCAGCCAATAACAGATTTCACATAACTATAACAGTCTTTACAAGGAGAGCAAGAAAGACACGTCAATCACCTCATTAACATCCAGACACACTATACTGAAGTTCTGAATCTATTGTTCTAAAAAACAACAACAACAACAATAAAAAACTATCAAGATAGAAACTTGGTTTAGTGGAGCATATTTCACTTCTAGTGAATGCATAGCAACTCTAAGTGATCATCTTATTCTTTGAGTCATGTTTTTGATATTTTATTTCAGAATTTTGCCTTGGAGGAATCTCAAGCTTACCAAAAGAAAATATCTTCTTTTTCCTTAAAAAAAAAAAAAAATCTATTTCTTCCTTTTCAGTCTGCTATGTTCTGAATATTTGTGTCTCCCTCCCCAAAAATTTATATGTTAAAATCTTAACCCCCAAAGGTAATGGTACTAGTAGGTGGGGCCTTTGGATGGTCCTTAAGTCGTGAGGCTGGAACTCTCATGAATGGGATTAGTGTTTTACAAAAGAAGCTCTAGAGAGATCCCTAGTCCCTTCCACCATGTGAGGAGAAGTCTATGACCCAGAAGAGGGTCCCCAACTCATCGTGCTAGCACCTTGATCTTGGGTTTTCCTGCCTCCAGAACTAAGAAAAATAAATTTATGTTGTTTATAAGCCACCCGGCCTGTGGTACCATGTTATAGCAGCTCAGATGGACTGTGACACAGCATTTTCATAAGTCCTCTGGTCCAGAGGGTTCCTTAAAGGATACAGAAAATGCTTCTTATTGTCTAATTATCTATATGCCTTGCAGGGTCATCTCTTCAGATCAGATTTTAATTTATTGAGTGCAAAAGAACACTTGACAGACATCATTCCTCCCTGGACCTTCAGTTTGCTCTCACTGAACTGATACTGGCCTTTTAGTCATTCTTGAGAATGGGAGTCAAGTAGGGCTTGTGTAGTTGTGCTTCATCTTTCGACCTTCGATGTCACATTTACAACTTGGAGCTTCTACTTGGAGCTTCCTCAATTTCGATTCTCTCAAGGGCTTTTACATTTCCTTAAGAAACTTGACTATCAGCAAGATTCTGATTCAGCTGCAACCAACCACAGGATAGTAGTTAGAAATACCATCTTCCCAGGAGCATTCTCTCCAGCCCTGCGTGGGAGAAAGGCTGTCCGTTTCCATGCTATTTATAGAAACTCTTTCCTTTCTTAAAATTGTTTATCATTTAAAATCCTCTTCTACTTTATTTATAATTCACATTATTTTAAAGTAAGTTTCTTATGCTTAATACTCAAGTACTGATTTTCAAATAGATACTTAGCCTGATGATGTCATTTACAACCAAGTGGAGCCACCTCCAGGCAGCAGATACAAAAGCAGTGCCAATGTGAGGTAGACAAGACACAACTTACTACTCCAAACTCACCTATCACAAAAGCTACATTTAGGCTACCCAGATCAAATCATTCCCTTTAACCTTTACCACTGCTATGTGAGCGAATGTGGAGAACAAAGACAGCACATTATAGGCTCTATAGCTGAATGAACCTTGATTTGAATCTTGACTCTGATACTTATTAGCTTCCCACTCTCAGCCTCAGTTTCCTTATCTATAAAATGGAGGTACTATCACATAGCTATTCTGTTGTATTATTGTGTGCTCAGGACATAGTAGGTATTCAACAAATTGTTTCCTCTGCTGCCAAGACCCAGGTCAGAGAAAACGAGAGGAAGAAATGTGTAGTGGTACCCGGTGACACACAGACTCATGGAAAATTAACGAAAGCACTTGGATAAACACCCTGTCTTCACAACAATGAAACCACCCTTTCTCTCCTGTAAATACTTTTATGAGGCAAGTGCAAAGGCTTGACTCTGTTGGCTACACAGGGAGCCACTGAGCCCAGAACAGAGGTGCGCAGTGTGGTTTTCCTATACCATATTTGCAAACAGGAAGACAATTGAAGAACTAATGACAGATTTTAAGAGCTTGCATGCAACAGAGCTCTAGCTGACATAACAGATGCTGGACTGAAAGCCCTGAAGGATAATAAAGCCTCTAGACTTGGCAATGAAGACAGTTTAAGTAAGCCCTGTACTTCCAGTTATTCTGCCTTCCTTTCCTTCCCCAACAGGGTGCAGGGCAGAGGCTGCCTCATTCAGAGTCAGTTACCTGGAGCTACCCAACACACATACTTCATATTTAACCAGGCCACTAGAAAACAGGGATGGGGAGAATTAACAACACATAGCTTTTGATCGAACAATTTCACTGGGTATTCCAGAGCAGAGGTTCTCAAAGTGTGATTCCCTAGACTAGCCATGATAGCATCACCTGGGCACCTGTTAGGAGAGTAATTTCTTGGGTCATGCCCCAGATCTACTGAACCAGAAACTCAGAGGTTGGGGCCCAGCAATCCGTGTTTTTACAAGCCCTCCAGGTGATACATGCTACAGTTTGAGAACTACTGTTCTAGACATATCCTTGTTCTTGTGTGATAAGATGTACACAAAGGTATTTTTGCAGTGCTGTTTACAATTGCCAAATAAAATTTTAAAAAAGGAAAGAGCCTAAATGCCCATCAAAAGGGGTGTGTTAAATCATTAGGGTACAGCTATGCAACGGAATACTATACAGATATTAAAAAGAACAAAGTAGCTTTATGTGTTCTGATATTAAGAGACCTCTAGAATATACAGTTAAACCATTTCCCATTTAGAAAAAAGAAGTGCAGCTCGCTGCCAGTGTTAATTTAATTTTACATAAACACGCTCTTTGAGGCTGAAGCTAATCTGACTGGTTTTCAGTATGAAAATAAAATATAAAAACTGTTTTTGGAGTTATTTCTTATAGGAATGCTATGTTTTCTAGGATTTGACATTTTCAGTGATCGAGAATTACTATATTTTGTAAATGGAAATACCACTACTAAAAACAGAATACTATAAATAGAATGATGTCATTTATTTCCAAAGACCATCAATATACTAGAGCTATATGAAAATAATAACAAGAGCAGGACATTTCGTGGCAAACTTAGGGGGCGAGATTAGGACTGTAATCTGCGAGCTATCTTGGGGTAAATGCTGCAGCCACAAGTGCTACAGGTGAGTGTTCTCGGGGGAAATAGGAAATGGATTAAATGAAAAAAAGCAAATTGCAGAACGCTATGTATAACACTACCATTTGTGTTTAAATATTTGGCTATTAAATATATATTTAGAAATATATGTATGTATGTGTGTGTATATATACACATATATACAAATATACATATATAAAGTAAGTTTTGCACCATGGACTAGAAAATTCTAGAAGTTCGAGAAACTAGAACTCTAGATTCTAGAGGTAAAGTGATGTAGATACTGAGGTCCACACAGGTATTAGGAAGAAAATGAAATGACTGTCATTTAAATGTCTTTAGACTGGGTGATAAACTGTTCAACACATACTTTGCACTTCTCCCTGGCTCTAGAGCAAACCAGGAGGCCAAGTAATCTCAGCCATGTCGTATTATCAGCTCAGATGTAAAAGAGGGTCCTTCTCTGGTTACAAATTTAGTAAGAGGTGTGAAAATGACCTCACACACAAAATAAAACCTGCTATCACCCTAGGATTCATTCTTTAATTAAGTGTAAAAGAATTAATGATGTTCAGCTGTAGAAGAGAAGACTCAACGGGTCATGACAGCTGGCTTTAAGTATCTGAAAGAAAGATGGACTAGATGATCTATGTTTAGACTCAGACAGAACTGGGATCATAAATTTTAAAAGTTAAAAAACCACAGATTTCAAATAAATATAAAAATGTTTCTAACTGTGAGAAAAAAAGTTTTAAAAATAGACTTGGATGCCTCATCGGATGGTGAGTTTCTTGTTACCAGATGTGTTCAAATGAAAGCAAGCATTGTTTTTAAATAATTAAAGTAGAGCATTACCCCCTTATCTGTGGAAGATACACTCAAAGATCCCCAGTGAATGCATGAAACAATGGATAGTACCGAACTCTATATATAGACTATTTTTCCTATAAATACATACCTATGATAAAGTTTAATTTATAAATTAGGCTCAGTAAGAGGTTAACAACAATAACTAATAATAAAATAGAGCAATAATAAAAATTATGTGAATATAGTCCATCTCCCTCTCAAAATTTCTTGTTGTACCACATTCATCCCTCTTCTTGTGATGATGTGAGATGACACAATGCCTCTAGGATGAGACAAAGTGAGAAGAATGATGTAGGCATTGTGATGTAGGGTTAGGCTGCTATTGAACTTCTGATGATACATCAGAAGGATCATCAAACCATAATAATGTCATGTCTTCCACCCACAATTTAATGCCTTTTCCATCTTAACTAAGTATTTTTCACTCACCGTGGCCATAACTTTTGCTGCTTGAGATGCAATAGCAAAACTAGCACAAATTTATTTTCCCTTCTTTGCAATTTCACAGATAGAAGATTCATTCTTACCATAGATCTTAGTAATCTCAGCATAGGATCTTTTTGTTTTCCTTATTAAGTCAAGAATTTTCACCTTTTATTTAATGAAGCACTCTATAGCCTCTTTTTGGCATATCCAAATTGCCAGCATCACTACTCTTGTGCTTTGGGGCCATTATTAACTGAAATAATAGTTAAAGACAAGCACTGAGATATTGCTGCAGTGGATCTGATAACCAAAATGGCTACTGAGAGACTAACGAGCAGGTACAGTAAATGGCGTGGAGATGCTGAAAAAAAGGATGATTCACGTCCCAGGCTGGACGAAGCTGGACACCATGAAATTTCACCGCAGTACTCAGAACAGTAGAAATTTAAAACACAAGAATTGTTTCCAGAATTTTCCATTTAATATTTTTGGACCACCATAGATAACTGAAAGCCCTGATGAGGGGGGACTACTGTATTGGAAAGATAATCGGATTATGAAAGTTTATAGTTTCTTTCATTTCTGAGATACTTTAATCCTACTCTATGCTGTGGCTGTGGCCACAAAATCACTGATATAAGTAGTCAAATAAAAAACATTTGCTAAGTAGAATGGAATTTTTTTTTTTTTTACTTATTTTGGAAAAACCCTTGCTTTCCCCTATTCTGATGGCACTAAAAGTGTATCATCATCAAATGCCACACAACCTTCCAGCCACACGACCACTTTGATGATCCGCTTCCCTGAACTCTTGGGAAATGTGGCTCTCCACCAAGAAAAGACCCTAAGAAATTAATATTCATCTTATAAATTAGAGCTACTTGTACAATGAGAGTAAGAGCTCTGTATAAGCAAGATTTTGAATGTTTTGTTCTTTTATGTTGAGGAATAAGGAGAAAATGTGAAAATGTTCATAGGGAACATGAGCGAGGTCTTAGAGTATTTGAAGGATCACCACTCATGAGAGCTTGAGGGGTCCCCAGGGCCAACCTGAGGCTCATAGCAAATGTGGCATAATTCTAGGAGAGAACTTTACAGTATTTAAAGCTGCCAGAAATGAAATGGGGTTCTTTGTAAAGCAGAGAGTTCCCTGTCATCACTGAGGATATTCAATCCAAATATATGACCACTTATGAATTAGAATCAACTCCTAGCATTGGACCAGATGTCTTCTAAGGTGCTGATTCTCAAAGGTTAGGTCCATAGTTCACTGATGGACTAGGAGGATCTTTCTTACTGCTTAAAACTGATCCATACACACAAATCCTCTTCCTTCTTCTATGACAAATGATGCATAGCTCGTTTTATAAGTACAATTACTATAATTCACAAGTTATTAAGGATAACTAAACTCTAATTGTTACCATAACATTGGATTAATTAAACAACTAATACTCAAACTCATTTATATGTGATTTGTATTGCTGCATAGCAAATTACTACTAACACAGTGGCTTAAAACAACATCCATTTATTATCTCAGTTTCTGTATTTTAGTAGTCTGGGCATGGCACAGCTGAGTTCTCATGGTGTCTGAGTATGAACAAGAAGTAGAATGTCTAAGTAATAAGTTATGTACATTTCAGTGCTCAGGGTTTCAAGGTGTGAACCAGGCTGCTTATCTCATCTAGAGCTCACGTTCCTATAACAAGCTCACATATTTGGGGCAGAATACAGTTTCTTACAGTTGTAAGTTGAAGTCCCTATTTCTGTGCTGACTGTCACCCAGAGGCCATTCTTAGAATCCTAAAGGTTGTCTGCATTCCTTGACATATTGTCTCCTACAATGCAGAATTTCTCTAGTGTGGACTACTTCTTCTTGCTTTGAATCTCTGACTTTTTCTGCTTCTAACCTCTAGACTCTGATTTACAGATCTCATAAGACTAGGTAAGGCCCACATGGAAATATCTTCCTTTCTTAAATCAACTGTGCCATAGAACATAACCTAATAATGGAAATAAAATCCATCAAATTCATAGTCCCAGGGATTATGCAAAATGTGCACCCTAGGGGCAAGGATCTCAAGAGCCATCTTAGAATTCTACCACATTTTTTGTAAAGACAAAACATTACGAAAGACTTAAGTTCTAACTGACCAATAGCCACAACCAACACTTTGTCAATTTGACATTTACTTTCTAGATCTTGTACTATGAACTTACATACATACATGTGTGTGTGTGTGTGTAAATCATGTGGTATAGTTTTTTAAATAAAATTATCATACCATTTTACAGTTGTTATATAGTTTTATAGTCTGCTGTGTCCACTCAATAGTATACCTTGAGGATATTTTTGTGTTGCTACATGCAATTCTATCTCATTTCATTTATGCATTGTATTGCTACGCCGTAGTCAATATAATCATATTTCAATTGGTGAACATTCCTATCATTTGTTATTTTTAACTATGAACAATGTTGCAGTGAGCATCTTTGTAGGTGCCTCCTGGTGTCTGAGTGTGAATGAGAAGTAGAATATTCACGTCTTAAATTACACACTTTTTAAATTACAGTAGACACTGCAAAATTGAGTGGCAGTATTTATAAATATAAAATTCTGTATTAAAGATTAATTTTCTCTCTTCTAAAGTAACTCATATATGTGCCTTTTGATTCTTATTATCATTAAATTCCTTTTCCACTAGCAACAGTGAAAGCATGAGGTAGGTGGGCTATGGGGCTTGCTGTCCTACCTAAATTGCCCAAGATTCTACAAGTGTTACCAAGGAGCTTAGGGCATAACCAAATGCCTGGGCTCTATCACACACTTAATCTGTGAGTTTACTGAAATATGTATGACATGGGTACAGGGATCACAGGTAGCTCATAAAATGTTGGACGCTCACTTTCTCTTTGGGGGGGCAACAAGTACCCTCATCACACGTGTTTTCTCCCAGCTAGGAGTGTCTCTGGGTACCAGATGCCAAGTCTTGCAGTGGTTTTCACAACCCACAGGGGTGCTCCAGTGAAACTGACAGCAAGTTAACCATGACTTAATCATAACTTAACCCGTCACCTGCCGAAATTCTAAAGAGTCCACCAAAAAAACTATTAAAACTAATGCATGCATTCAGTAAAGTTGCAAGATACAAAATCAATATATATAAATCAGTCGCATTTCTATACACTAACAAGGAACCATAAGAAAGAAAAATTAAGAGATCAATCTCATTTACAATAGCATCAAAAGAATAAAATACTTAGGAATAAATTCAGCCAAGGAGGTGAAATATCTGTACGTCGAAAACTATAAGATATTGATGAAAGAAATTGAAGAAGATACAAATAAATGGAAATATATTCCATGCTCATGGATTGGAACAATTAATATTGTCAAAATGTTCATGCTACCCAAAGTGATCTACAGATTCAATGCAATCCGTATTAAAATTCCAATGACATTTTTTACAGAAACAGAAAAAAAAAGCAATTCTAAAATTTATGTGGAACCACAAATGACCCCCAATAGACAAAGCAATCCAGAGAAAGAAGAAAAAATATGGCGGCATCACAGTGTCTGACTTCAAACTATATTACAAAGCTATAGTGATCAAAACAATAAGGTATTGACATACAAATAGACATATTATCAATGGAACAGAAAAGATTTAAAATAGACATTTTTCCAAAGAAGACACACAAATGGCCAATAGGTACATAAAAAAGTGCTCAACATCATTAATCATCAGGGAAAGGCAAATCAAACCACAAGGAGATCTCAATTTATATATGTTAGAATGGCTGTTATCAAGACTAGAGAACAAGCACTGGCAAGGATGTGGAGAAAAGGGAACACTTGTACACTGTTGGTGGAAATTTAAATTGGTGTAGCCACTATGAAGAGTATGGAGGTTCCTTAAGAAATTAAAAATAGAACCACCATATGATCCAGCAATCATACTTGTGGGTATATATCCAAAGAGAATGGAAACAGGATCAAAAGAGATATCTGCACTCTCATATTCATCACAGCATCACTTCCAATAGCCAAGATATGGGAACAACCCATGTCTGTCAGTGGGTGAGTGGATAAGAATATGTGATATGTACATATATATTTTTTACTATTTTTAATATTTTTTAGCCTTAAGAAAGAAGGAAAATCCTTCCATTTTCAACAAGATGAATGATCCTAAAGGCCATTATGCTAAGCAAAATAAGCCAGACGATAAAAGACAAATACTGCAAGGTATCACTTGTAATGTGAACCTTACAAAAAGAAAATGTTAAACTCATAGAAACAAAGAAAAGTGGTTGCCAGAGGCTGGGAGGTGGAGAAAATATGGAGAGTTTTGTAAACGGGTTTAAATTTTCAATTATACAGTGAATAAGGACTGAGGACCTAATGTATAACATGGTGACTATAGTTGATAACAAACACTGTGTTATATAATTGAAATTTGCTAAGAGAGTAGAACTTAAATGTTTTCACCAAAAACAAAAAAGGAGTGTGGTGTAAATCTGTGAGGTATATGTTAATCAACTTGACGGTGGGAATTTTTTCACAATATATACATATATCAAATGATCATGTTGTACACTTTAAATATTATATAATTTTGTCAATTAAACCTCGAGAAAGCTGAAAAACAAAAAGACCCAAAGAAACCCAAAAGAACTCTCTGAAGAGGAATGATCAGATGATATAGCCACTTACATGAAGAAAATATAAAATTTTGCTCCCAGAGGCCTCAAGAATCTAAGGAACGCCCATACCATATGAGGCAAAGCTGAGGAAAGGAAAGGACAGCCTTTGATAACATGGCCCAATAACCAGACTTCATATGATTTCATACCCAGCCAAAGCTGCATAATAGGTAATTTGACCTCTGCAGAACCCAGCAATTAAATGTGGTCTCAAATACCCACACTCTCGCCCCGCAGTGACTTATTAGAAATGGATAGAAATTGATAGCTTGAGTCTTTTTGAATGAATCAGGCCTCTTCCCTCAAACTCGCCATTCTTTTGTGCGTAAGTGCAAAATATAAGCTCAAATGACCTGGAGTCTCATTTGGGAAATGTGTAATTTTCTTTAGAGGTGGGTATAGGTAGTCACTGTAAATTTATACTCTAACTCTCTACTAATGGTACTCGATCTATGCCAATTTTAATTTTTTATAATCTCTCATTTTAATACTTTCACGAAGACAAAATAGTGAAGCCAAAAGAGTCTGACCTTCAAAGCTAATTAGGTACTGTATAACAGTATTCAAAGACTGCTAAACATCTGCTCATTCTAAACATTAGCTGACCCAGTTATAAAACAGAGACTGTAATAGGTTACTTAAAAAAATAAAATTTGAAAAATAAAATATTTGTTGGTGTTGCCAAAAGAGTATTCCTCACTGTCTTATATACAAACATCTGACGGAATTTTAAAACTTTAAGTTATTTCCTTTTTCCTGAAAAGACTTCACCAGTAGGAGGAAACAAGTGCTGAATTATAAGTCAGTAAGCCAGAAATTCATATTCCTTGGTGATACACTTTACTTCTCAGAGGCTCAGTTTTTTCCCCTTGAATTGTAAAATTAGGGAATGGCTAACTTTTTGAAATTACTTCCAGCTTTGATAACAAAGGAAGAAAAAAATAAAGCTTTTTAACAACTGAAGAAAAATGTTTTGTTGACAACATGTGCAGAATTTCATTGTGCTATGCTCTAGAGAGCATTCCTGAATGGTTGTTCCTAAACCTGAGAGTGTATCACAGTTGTCTGAGGAGCTATTCTAAAATATAGATTCTGTAACCCCACTCCAGACCTGCTCTAACTCAGAATATATCAAGTTTGCCAAGGCATCTGTTTGCTTATTGATGATGTTTTTAAACCACTTTCCAGGTGGTTAGGATGTAGATATGGGATCTGCCGGGACTTTACTGAGACACAGAAGACTTGTTTCCAACCTGGTGCTTAATGCCGTATGATATCAAATCAATTTTATGTTCTCTGGGAGTTACTTTTCCCATCTATAAAACAAGGGAAGTAAATGACCTGCCCTTTATGATTACTCCAAATCTCACTTTCTGTAAAGCTAACAAAATCAATAATCAGGATTCTAAAAAAGTCGATTGGCGCCTTTTAAAAAAGCAATACATTAAGTCACTCAATGAACACATTTTCAGTGATACAGGCAACTAAAAAGAAATCATTAGCAGGGTAAGGGGAGATTGATTTATCTACATTTTTATTTTTCAAAAACTCATTCGAACAGTGTATGTATGCACGTGCATAAAATACAATGCAAATCCAGTGAGTATACAGAATTTGCATTACAACTCTGGCCATATATTTGTTTTGCTGGATGATTTTTGTATTTTCACAAAGGTATATGTGCTATCTTATAAATCAAGATTATTTGGGATATTAGCACTAAAGACTCAAACCTGAGAAACAGTGAACGTATTTTAGTAGGTCAATGGCTTAATTTCGAATATGCATAGAGAGTTAAGTAAACGTATATTTAGAGTTAAGTGGCCAGCAGGTGGGGTCAGGTGGTATTTATGCCTTACTGGGGAGATTCACAGGTGTTAAGCTTAAAGGGAATCAAAATTAGAAGGAATCTATAGTGAGGTGGCTAGATGCTCAGGGGGAGAAAAACAGACCTGATTTGGAAAATAAAGCAAAAAAAGTGGAAAAGTACTTGACATTGGGCCTAATTTGAGAGAAGCAAAGCAGGCAAGAAATTAAAAAAAAAAAAAAAAAAGAGCAGGTAATGAGCCACATTTTGAAGCATGTACAACATGAAGATGTAATATAGTGCATCCACCAAACAGCATCCCTGTGCATGGTCCAGCAGAAACTCCAGGACAGGATGTGGATTCCTAATGAGACCAAGCTGCCAGACAGACTTGGCCATGGCCCTCCCATTTAAGACTGGAAAATAATACAACATTCTGAGATAAGTGACCCAAAAAAGTAGGTGAAATTGAACTGAAACAAATAAAAATTCTTACAGTTAGGTCAAATCCTCTAGCTGTAAGAGTACAGAATGAGAGACGCAGGCCATGTGAGATTCACTTTGACTTTCAGTTGAGGATGACTGGGGGTGAAAACTTCACAGGGTGCTGCCTCTCTGCCAGTGAACTTCTGGAGACCATGGAGAGTCTGTATTGACATATTATAATAATGGCTACTATTTATTGGGCTCCAAGTACATGACAGACACTTGACATCATTTAATCTGAAGGGATAGGTACTGCCATTAGCCCCAAATATGTGAGGAAGCCAAGAATGGGCAAGAATGAGTATCTTGCTCAAGAACACACTACTAATATGAGGCGGGCAGGTTTAAGCACAGGCCACTTGGCTCCAGAGCTCACATGCTCATCTGTCAGGTTTTCTTGCCTTCACTGGGCAGGAGTAGTAGAACTGTGAGAAAGCAAGCTTCACATGCTTAATTAAATGACCCTAAGTGCCCTGTTCACCCTTAGGTGTGTATGATCCCAGAACTGGCTCTACCACCAAATCGATATGTGGCCTCTGAGTCTTCTTCCTGGACCTTAGTTGCATTTCCTGTAGAACTAGAAATTGGAGCAGTCTTAAACGTTTGTTACCTGTTGAATTCTGTAAACAAAATCTCACTGCAGCCCAATGTACACATGAGGTGAAATCAGGGCTGCCTTGATTGAAGCAGACTTGGAAGCCCATGCTGTCCAACTGAGAAGCCCCTAATCCCCTTCCATGGTTGCCCCTGAGGCCCCTGCTCTGCAGCAATAAATTCTACTGAATGCGTTTGAAAACCATTCAGGCTAGATTGCTTCTAGGATCTCTTCCAGATGCAAGATTCATAGATTCATGACCTAGATATCATCAAAGTCACACAACTGTAGCAAATTAAAGTTGGCTCTTTAATATTCAGAGTAAGCTCTACGGATCTAAGTTGGAAAGGTCGTTCCCTCCGTTCTTTCAAGAGCCTGGGGAGAAAGCTAGTGGCACAATTTGTTCTGAGAGATACTTGAAAAAGGGTTATTTTGAATCCTAGAAAGGTGATTTACTTGGAAGAGCAGCCATTTACCAGGCATTCATGACAAAGAAGCATTAACATTAATGAAACAGGTGACCAGAAGGTAACATTCACTTCTTTGATGATACTGCACAGAGCAGGAGTCAGCAAATCACAGTCAATAACTTTTTTTTGATAACAGTATTATTGAGATCCAATTCACATACCATACGGTTCACCTATTTAAAGTATACAGTTCTGTAATTTTTTAGTATACTCAATGAGTTATGAAACCATTACCATGATCCATTTTAGAACACTTTCATCACCCCAGAAAGAAACTCTTTACCTTTAACAGTCATCCCCAATCCCACAGCCCTAGGCAACCACTAACCTACTTTCTGTCTGTATAGATCGGCCCATGCTGGACATATTTTTGGATGTAATCATGTGATCTAAGATCCTCATGACTGGATCCTTTCATTTAACACAATTTTTTCAAGGTTCATCCATGCTGTAGTATGTATCAGTACTTCATTCCTTTTCATGGACGAATGTATCATTCACACTATATGGATGTACCATTTTTTGTTTATCCATTCATCCGTTGATGGACATTTGAGCTGTTTCCAATTTTTTAAAATGGAGCAAGTATCCACATCTCCATGTTTCCTCCTCCCCATGTTCTGTGCTGCTGCCTTAAGAGATCAGATTAAGGGAATGAGAGTTACCACAAACAAGCAGGCTTTCTCTGCTCCCCACCCTGAGGGCTGTGATAGAAAGGAAAGCAGAAATGGCCTATAAGATCCTTTCCTTTCCTGGCTGTTCTTTTCAAATGCCTAGGCTCATTTATTAGATATGCTGTGTATTCAAGGGGGAGAGAAACACACAAGAGTCTCTGAGGAAAACACAAGAGAGAGGAAGGCAATTCTCCCTGTTTCTAGGGATGGGGAGGGCTAAGTATCTCGAGAAAGAGACTCTGGGTCTAGGGAGCAGTGGGGCCCCTCTCTGGCAGTGCCCTGGGGCTCACACCAGGAAATGGTTATCAGTCCCCCAAATGTGGCCAGCAAGCAACAGGGGAGGGTCCTGCATCAGTGGGCAATTCCTTGAGGGGCGATGCTCTGCAGGGGCTGAAGTTTAATCCCCATCCCCCCACCACCACAGAGCCTATGTACTCATTGTTAATACCATCTTAGTTTAAAATTTCATTCAAGCTGGGTCGGTAGACTGAGATTCATACTCCAACACAAGAGACAGAAATGGGTAGAGAAAGAGACTAACTAAATAAATGTGTAATTAGTACTCAAAAGACCTCAAGCCTTACCTATAAGAGGTAAGCAAGAGCAGAAGAAAAGCAAGTAATTCAGACAAACCCAGACCTGCAGCCGCTCTCTGACACTTAGGATGAAGTGAGGTGGAATATTGGGGTAAAGTCTCCAATACCCAACAGATGTGCAAAGGCCAGATGGCTAGCACCCTGAGCATGTCTTTCATGTTAATTTCTCTTTGTAATTTCAACTTTATCCTGAGCTCCACTGCAGGCCTTTTTGTTTAAGAAAAGATCAGTATAAAAGCTACATGTTGTATTGGGGGCAGGGGGGGATATATATATATATATATCCTTGTGCTCATAAGCAATTCTTTTGCTCTGTTACAGTAATGAATTTCCATAGTCCTAGTTCTCTTACTCCTGCCAAAACCTATTTCACAGCCAGTTTGCAGCCACAGAAAGCTAAAGTGGGTGGATAAATGTGAATTTGGAAGTAAATTTCAGTAATGTCTTCAGATGTGCTTTTAACAGAAAATTTCCCCACAGGAGGTGAAGTCATTACTTTTGTTCTTTCCACCAAAAAATAGTGAGTTTGTTTATTTGTTTATAGTTTACTCTAACCACAAGTCTTACCTTTCCAGTCATATCACCCAGGACTCCCCATCGCTCCTTGTTTGTCAGCCAAAAGGACCTGCTTAACGTTTCTCACTGACATATCAGTCCTCTCTGTCTTGGTGCAGAATGTTCCATTTGTTCCATCTGTCTACACAAACCCTTCCTTCCTGGCTCTCCCAGAGTGCTTTGTAGGTACTTCTCTCTCTGTCCAAATTTTTCTGATAAATGCCAAATTCTCATTTCTTACAAATGTACTTACAGAGTAAATATGGGCCCAATTTTAAGATAATTTTCAAAACAAACCATTTCTAAAAATGGAGTTGGAAACTATGAGATCTTGAGGGCAGGGTCTTAATCTGTCTTGTTAATTGTATCTCCAGGGCTTAGAACAACATCTGATGCATAGTTCAAAAAATATTTGGTGAATAAATGATTTGAGACTCATGTTTTACTCTATCCTGTTGCTTTGCTCTATCCTTTTTGCTCTTTAAGGGTCATAAAATGATCATATTTTATATTTCTCTTTTTCTAAGCCATCGCTATGGATGTATTGTTCGACACATGCTTCTCCTTTCTACTCAGCCCCTTTCTCTCCTTGAGGAAGTCTCAGGAATCTTATATTGTGCAGACATATGACGTGTAATACTTGGAAGCTGATGGTTATTACAGAAATGTAAAGTTCAATACCATTATCAGGTATCAAAGAGGATAGAAAAAGTTATTGGAAAAGCATGCCTTTAGCTTTACTGACCTCAGATGTGCTCATCTCCACCTCATTAATGTTCCACTGATACAAGTTTGTTTCCATCTCTGTGGCTTTTCTCATAGCTCAAATTACCCTTCATTACTTAGAAACCCATCACCCAACTGTATTAACATGAGGCAAACTAAGAATATTTTAACTTTGTCAGGCATCTCAAAGGGAAGGAAATAATTTGAAGGAAAGGAAATAATTTGCAGTCTTCATAGCTACCCAGAGGCATAAATTGCTTTTCATTAGAGAAAGGCAGTTTTGGCAGGCATCATGTTGGCTCAACATTTCTTTAAAACAAAACCTTGATGCTAATTTCTCTCTGGCTAGTAAATCCATCATGACAATTAGTCTGCTCAGCATTTTACTTTCCAAATAGTAAATAGCAACACAACTTGAGAATTCTCCTACGGATCATTTCCTGAAAGCAGAAATTTTGGCAAGCAGTTGGGCTTGGGGATGTGCTGAGGAGTGACTCTGAAAGGCAGGTGGCCTCAGTACATGAGGTGGGGAAGGGGTGTATAAGCAGCTTTCTAGCTCTCTTTTTGGCAGGTTCAGTTCCCCATCCCTTTACCTCATTTCAGAGAGGGTACCCCAAAGCTATATTCTTTCATGCTCTTCCAACTTTTTGCTCCAAAGCTACTTACCATTCCCTAATCCAACAAAATGGTCAATGAATGAGTTCGGTGTAGGTCAGTATAGGAAGTGTCATTCACATTGCCTATTATCTTCTCCCCTATAACCCTGAATGACCGGGATCATAGCATTTAAATCCACAAATAGAGCAGACCTCCTGAGGTGGTGATTGAGATCCTACTAAGCTCAGGGCCAATCCAAGAGGGAGCAGTGGAAGCCCTGGGTGGAATTTACAAGACATGTGTTCCCAAATATAGTTCATCAATCTCAAGTCTAGAGTTAGTCCACAGCCAAGAAACCTCAGGCAAGTCACTTACCCACTCTGAGCCACCTCTATTCCTCAGCTGTAAAATGAAGATAACGAAACACATCCTTGCCCTTTTGCTATAAGAATCAGAACAGAATATGAAGTTTAGTGACAGATAATTGTTATTAGCTTAGGTCCCTGCTAAACGTGGCATCTGTAAATTTAGCGGGAACTCAAGAAAAGATCTTCACTTTGTTCTTTATAGTTCATTTTTTATTGAGCTATAATTCTCTTACCATAAAACCATTTTAAAGTGTATGATTCAATGGGTTTTTTGTATATTCACAAAGTTATTCAACCATCACTACTATTTAATCCCAATATTTTACACCATTTAATTACAGTAAATCAAAAAAGAAACTTTGTACTCATTCCTATTAGCCGGTACCCCTTCTACCCTCCATCCCCTCAGTCCTACGTAACTAATAATCTACTTTCCATCTTTATGTACATTTCACATAAATGGAATCAAATAATATTTGGCTTTAGTGTATGGTTTTTTTCCACTTAGCATAATTTTTTCCATAAGTTTCATCCATGTTGTTGCATGTATCTGTATTACATTCTTTTTTATGGATAAAAAATATTCCATTGTTTGGACATACCATATTTGTTTATTCATTCATCAGTTGGTGGACATTTGGTTGTTTTCCTTTTCATTTATTATGAATAATGTTGCCGAGAATATTCATATGAAAGTTTTGTACATACACACACATATGCATACACACGTACATTTCCATGTCTCTTGGGAATAAATTTAGGAGTAGAATTGCTGGATTATATGGTAACTATGTTTAACTTTTTGAGGAACTGCCAAACTGTTTTTTAAATATCTGTAGCATTTTATATTCCCACCAGCAATGTCCGAGGATTCCAATTTCTTATTTGCAACCAAAGGGCAGCTAACTTCATCTCTATGAGAAATGATAAGTAGGATTCCCATCCTTTTTACAGGACTAGGAAAATATCATGCTTTGAAAAACTAAGTGATCTCTAAACTAGGAATAATCTTTAATTTTTTTCTGTAATTGCATCTGTCAACTTAGATTATACATTTCAATTTTGTTTGGAATTTTATTTCATCTACTGCTTATTTTTTCTAAATATTCTAACACTTCCAATTTTCTTTCTCTTTCTTAACTTAAATTAAAGCCAGAAATATATAGTCATTTTTTGTTGCTTCATTCATCATTTTCTTAGTTCATTTTTCTTTTGCCTAAGCAAGAAACCAGCTGGCAGGATTTTAAACATAGAAGGGAACATTAATCAAACCCCAAAATATGAGATGATACATTTATAATGTAACCACAAATTATTAATAACATCCTCTTCATGAAGCAGAGTAGGAATTAACATAAAAAAATTTAATGAGAGAAATATAGGAGAAAGTCTGGTCGTACTGAAATAGAATATAAAATTAACTATACTTCTCAGAAAATAAAGACTTTACCTTAAATGTTTATATCTTTCCACATTTATATTACTTTCATCTTTAATTGGCATCTGTTAGAACATATATTGGCCCATGTTTTTATGTAGTGATTAAGTTTTAATATTTCCTTTTATTTCCCTTTCAGTTTTCATCAGCTCTTTCCTGGGAGTTTACAATATGATGTCTTCCTCACATTTATCCAAGGAAGAGCAGAGATTACAGTTGGGGTTCGTGACACTTGATGAGAGGAAATCACTGGATGAAGACACTATTCAAACAATTCAATCAGTGAAATTCCCATTTAGAAATGTATCCCTAATTCTTTAATTATGTAATACCATGCAGCAGAATAATCTTTGTAACATCTTCAAAGGAGTGGTGAATTAACCAGTAGCAAGCAATGAAACCCAACTTAAAACAGATGAAACAAAAAGAATTGAGAGAGAATTGAAAAGGAAAATTTCTGAAGTGAATAGAAATTTTTATCTTGTATATCCTTCTTCTCTTTGTTCATTCATTCTTTATTCTTTTTTCTTCTTGTCTTTCTCTATTTTACTATAAGGTTTCTTCCTAAGTGTTAAAAATGAATGTTTGCACCCCCAAAGTTCATATGTTAAAGGCGTGACCCTCAATGTAATGGTATTTGGAGGTGAGGCCCTTGGGAGGTGATTAGGTTTAGATGAGATCATGTGGGTAGCACTCATGTGATGGAATTTGTGTCCCTATAAGAAGAGGAAGAGAGATCAGATCTCTGTCTCCATCATGTGAGGACATAGCAAGAGGGTGGCCATCTGCAACCCAAAGAGAGAGTCCTCACCTGACACCAACCCCGCTGGCACCTTCATCTTGGACTTCTCAGCCTCCGGAAACTGAGAAAAAAACGTCTGTTGCTTAAGCTACCCTGTCCACAGCATTTTGTTATAGCAGCCTGAGCTGACTAAGTCATTAAACTAAACCAGGTTTCATTAGAGTAGTAATTTGAGCAGATGATATTTTCACTGGATCATAGCTGAACTATGAAAATTAGTAGACTTTATGCAGCAGAGTAATTTTTGAAAATTTAATGTTTGTAGAATCTAAAGATGAATTTCGGAAGCCCGGGCCTCAGGAATTAGAACTAGGGACTGAACTCAATCTCTCTCTCTTCATCTCAGCTTGTTTTTACATGTTAACCAATCTTACTATGTCCTACTGCAGACGGGTCTTCCCTGGGTAGCAGAAACATTGCCTCTGAGAGTTTGGCAAACCTGCCACAAAGAAAGAATGTGTTTTGTCCCAACATCAAAAATCAATGTACTCCCAAGGAAGGCCTCTGATTGGCCCTACTTGGATCACGTGGCCATCTCTGTGGTCAGAATCTTTCCCAGAATTACAGTCCACTACAAATGTAAGGTTTATTCATTCCCTCTCCACTAGTGTCTAACTGTCACACATTATTTCAGGATATGAAGAACCTTAAGTAAATCCTTACCTTTTCTGATAACCCTCTAGCCTTTATACAAGTGTCCACATTGCAAAGCTTGGCTCTGCAGTGAGCCGCACCACTTTAACAAACCCTGGGCAGGCTTTCCATGCACTAACTGCCACGGACCATTAGCAATCACTGTCAATATTAAATTAGCAGAAATTAATGCAACCTTTGTAACCTTCAAAACTGTACCAATTTATATCCTTACATATCCCTTTATATTTAAACAAAAACCGGATATTGCTATACCTTTTTAAATAAGACAATGCATGATGAGTGTTTGGGCCCCCACTTACACAATTCATTGAGAGACTTTTTTAAAAAAAGATTTTATCACAGAAGTTAATATTGTAAGAGCCCAGCCACTGTTACTTGACTTATTTGCTTATCGTGCATGGAAGGGATTAAACAAACCAACAGAAGCAGAAGTGACTTTTGCACTAAAATACCACTTTTAAACTTTACATCACATATATTTAATTATCATTATGAATTTGTGAAATTTCTATCAAACTTTAAATCAACTTGTTAGTACGGTAACTGGCTGCCTGGCCCTGAGCAAAGGGAAGACTGACATTTTCACTTAACATTTGGTGGGTTTGGAGCTTTCTAGACAGCACCAGTGGTGAGTTTAAATTCACATTTCAGGTTGGGCAAGAATTTTAATTTAGAGTCAGGGTAGCAGAACATAGCTCAATGGTAGACATTGGACAATGGCATGGGGAACATGAAGCCACCTGCTATTGGTAATTTTATCTCATACCATACTTTGCGAGTTGAGAAACAACAAAGGAAATGTTCATGAAATCTGCTCCCTTTTTTGGAAGGCAATTTCCATGGAGAAAAGAGCACGGGCTTATTGTCAAAAGCAAGACAAATAAATGAATCTCAGCTCTGTCACGTACTAGTTGTGTGACATTAATTAAGTCACCTCACCTTTCAGAGACCCTGAAAGGTAATCATAATGACTTCATAATGTGATTGTGAGGAATAAATGAGTATGTGAATGTGCTTAGTACCATATACGGCATATTTTAAATGCACAACAAATGCTAGTTTCTTTCCAATCTTTAAAACTGAGAAACGAGTCACAAGAAATAAAAGAACTGTGGTCAACTATTCAAGAAAAGCATCTGCCCTGATGTTTTTAGCCTATTAGAAAAGCCCTCACTTGATCCAACTTCCGAATCCAATTTTTATTGCCCATTTCTTGCTTCCCCCTTAAAGAAAAGCACAAAAGAATTAACTATTCTTGCTGTAGCCAATTTCTTTCCTCACATTTCTTCCCAAGCTCACTGTAATAGTGCTCCCCTACTAAGAGAAGACACTTTTGCTGAGGTTAGTAATGACCTCTCATGGCATCCTCTCCTTCTCTATATATTCACTCAATTGACAATCTCAACCAGTCCAATGGTCTTGAAAGAACCAACTCTGTGCTGATGAACCCCAAATTTTTATCTCTATTTTGGCCCTCTCCCCTGAGCTTATATTCAATCACCTACTCAATATCCTTATCTTAATGTTACAACAGACATCTCAAATTTAACATGTTCAAAACTAAACTCCCAATCTCCCTTTAAAACCTGCTCCTCCCATAATCTTCCCATCTCAGTCAATGGAAATGCTATCCTTTCAGTTGATCAAGACAAAGTTCTTGAAAGCATCTGTAACTATGAGTTTTCACTGAGTAATGTTACTATAATTTAAAAAAAAACTCAGCAGTTTACAGTGTCTTTTACTTGCTCATGTTATATATCAGCAGACTGTGGGCTATTTCATGTCTTCTTTGCTCCAGGATCCAGGCTGAAAGAGTAGATCCTTCTAGGACATTGACTTTCTCCTGTCAAAGGACAGATGAGGTCCCACAGGGTGGCATTTAAAGATTCTGCTAGGAAGGGGCACATCACTTCCATTCACTGGCCAGAGAAAATCACATGTCCAAGCCTGATGTCAGTGGGTACAGGATACTTCTCCCAAAGGGACAGGCAAAGGGTCAGTAGGGTCAGCAAATATTTTGGCAATAATACAAGAGTCTTTGATTCCTCTCTTTCTTCCAGACTTCATATGCAATCCATCAGAACATCCCGTAGGTTCTATCTTCAAAATACACCCAGAATATAACCATTTTTTCACCACCTTAACTGCCACCTCCCTATTCCAATATATCACCATCTGCCTAGAATATTGCAGTAGCCCCTAACTGGCCTTTGCGCTTCTGCCTTTGTTTCCTTACTGTCTATTTGTAACACAACACATGGATAATTCTGCAAAAAAATTTCAAATCATGTCATCCCTCCACTTAAAATCCTCTGATAAGTCTCCATTTCTCTCAAAATAAAGTCAAAGTCCTTGCAATGGGCAATGGTCTACAAGACTTTACATTATCTGTCTAATACCTACCATTTCTTTTCTGACTTCATCCCCTGATTTCTTCACCCCCCACCCTTCCACCAACTCCAATTCAACCTTGTTGAACTTCTTGCTGTTCTTCAAATCATAAGTATATCCCAGCCTCAGGGACTCTACACTGTTTCCTTTTGCTTGGAAACCTCCTCCCTTAGATAGGTGCCTGGCTTGCTCCCTCCTGTCTTTCAGGTCTTAACTGTGCCTTCTTAATGAGGCCTACCTTGGCTATCTCATTTAAAATTTCAGCTCCTCCTCCCATGCTAATTTTTACTTTGAGGTGACACATTGATAATGTGACCGCAAGTTATTAAAAAACATCCTCTTCATGAAGCAAAGTAGGACACATCACTTTCAATTCACTATGTAATTTACTTATTATCCTATCATCACACCTCACTAAAGTATAAGCCTCTCAAAGGCAGGAATCTTTGTTTCATTTCCTGATGCACCTAGAGGCATCTAGATCTCTAGACACACCTAACTAGACTCTGACCAGAACAGTGTTGGGCATATGACAAGTAATTCAATATTTGTTGAATGAATGAATGAATGAATGAATGAATGAATGAATCTTGCATAATTTTCTTACTCTGCCTCATCCATTTCCCTCCCTAATTGTGAAGTTTACCTGGTTTGTCACTTAGGAGATACTCCAATTAAATATCTACAGCTGACATCTAAATTTCTTGTTTTTCATTAGGCTTTATTACATATACCTCGTTAATTTCCCAAAGGAAAAGTAAGGATTGGATCAACTAAAATTGAGATTCATTTTAGCTGAGCAAAATTTTTGCTATTTCTTAACTGCATTAAAATAGTAATAGTAACATCTAAAACACTTGTTTTCTTTTGTTATTGTTTTAGATTTTTGGGGGGTGAGTGGGTGGGTGAAAGAGGTAGAGGCAAATACCTTAAACCAAAGTTTAAGTCTTAGAGACTTTGAAAAAAAGCCCCAAAAGAATTCATCTAGAAAGAGTGACTTCTTAATTATAATCATTTGTGAAAGCAACAGCAGATATATACAAAATAACGGGCTCGAGAGAAATGAAAATATTTCCAGATAATACTGTTATTTTTTATTTTTGAATAAGACACCATAGTTAAGCTGATATATTTTTGCAGTTCTGCAGTCTGCAAATTGGAGGAAAACCAATTTCTTTAGTTATTGATTCCCTTTTAATCTTTCCAAAATAGATTGAGCCAATCTCTCCTTGCTATTTCACATGCCATCACTGATAAAGTCTCATTCAATTGCTTAATATAGTAACAGAAGTCAAAATAATTAAGCAGAGTGGTATAAGCGTTAAAACGAAAAGTAACAGGTAGAATTAGTCCAAGAAAAATAAACTTGTACTAGTACCACATTGGTTCTACATATAATAAACAAATCTCATGAATAGATTACTGGAATTGATTAAGATCAAATATATGCCTTCTTTCATAAGCAGAAATAAATAAAATGAAAATATTTCAATGGGGATGGGGGCAAAAACTGTTGGGCAAAATGTACCAAGTCTCCAAAACGAACAGTGATCATACCACTAAAAACCTATAATGGCAGAGAAGACTAACTCCCCACCGAAAATTCATGGTCCTCCTTTGAAAATACATGTACAGTTGTTCCTGAGATGTGTCTGCCCAGCCAGGGATTATATTGCCAGAACTTCATGTATCCAGGTGGGGCCATGTGGCAAGTTGTCATCCATGGAATGGAAGCAGAAAAGATGGGTGCCACTTCTGGGGCATGTGGTGAGGAAGCAAGTGTCTCCCATGCTCTTGCCCCTTCTGCTGCCTCGGAGGTTCTAGGGGTGGGCGACTACAGAGTGGGGGGTGTCTGGGTTTGTGAATTGCCATGAGGGGAAACCTAAAGACTGAGAGCTCAAGTGGACTGTTACCATTTTTAAAAATTTGAATTTGGAAAAGTCATGAATAGGTTCCACTGAAGCATTATATAGAACAAAAATGGAAATATTCCTTAATAACAAGATAAGTAAGTGAGCAGTGATGCATTTTCATAAATTGGTTATCATGTACTAAATCTGAAAGAAATTATATAAAATATACCTTAGAGGTGCTAAGATACGATTGTTGTTGGAGAGGTAGTGAAGATAGATGCCTAACAGATAATAGATAGATTAGATGGATGAATAGATGGATGGATGGATACATACATACATACAGACAGACATATATACATACAAAGCTAAAAGAGAGATGTAGGGAAGAAAGCAATGGGGAAGGAAAGTAGAAAGTAAATGGTCAAAATGGGCAAATCACTAAAATCCTGAACTTAAGAAGAAGAATCACATTATATTCTGAGCCCACAGCAAGAGAGAGAGAGAGAGAGAGAGAGAGAGAGAGAGAGAGAATACCGTCTAGGGAGGTTTCAGGCGAAGATCAAAGGAGCTCAGGTTTTCATTAAGTACATTTTATTCTCTTTCCTTAAAAAAAGTAAGCTCCTTGAGAGCAGGGCCATGGTTTGAGTACCTTTGCATACCAATGCTAGCACACAGTAGGCTCTCATTAACTCATTGAGCCATTTATTCTACAAATGTTTACGTGCCTACTATGTACTAGGCTTTTTTCTAGGCATTGGGGACTGAGCAGTAAACAAAGTCACACCCTCTGCAGCTCACCTTTGGAAAAGCGTGTTGGCTTGGTGCTACTTGGTTTTCTTTTTCACTGACACAGAATCCACCTGGGCATAAAAACAGCATTAAAATACTTTACAAATAGCTTTAAGGAGTTTCACCACTACACACCCACTAGGATGGCTATAACAATAATAAAAAAAGATAGATAATAACAAGTTGGAGAGAATGCAGAAAAATTGGAACCCTCATATATTGCTGGTGAGAATGTGATATGGTGCAGACACTACAGAAAATAGTCTTGCAAGTTCTCAAAAGTTTAAATATAGAGTTATCGTATAATGCAACAATTCCATTCCTATGTATATACCCAAGAGAAATGAAAACATGTCTACATAAAAACTTGTACATGAATGTTCACAGCAGTTTTAGTCATAATAGCCCCAAATGAAAACAATTCAAATGTTCATTAATAGATAAATGGATAAACAAATTGTAGCACATCCATATAATGGTATATAGCCATTAAAAAAAATGAAGTGCTGATAAAAGCTATGACATGAATGAGCTTCGAAAACGTTATGTTAAGTGAAAGAAGCTAGTCACAAGGTATCTCATATTGGACATATACCAAATGCTCAGAATAGGCAAATCTATAGAGGCAGAAGGTAGACTAGTGATTGCCTCGGATGAGTTGGGGGACTAAAGAGGGTTGGTAGCTAAGGGGGGCAGGGTTTTCTTTGGGAGTAACAAAAATGTTCTAAAATTGATTGTGGCTATGATTGCACAACTCTGATAAATACACTTTAAAAACATTGAACTGTACACTTTAAATGAGGAAATTGTATAATATGTGAATTATATTTCAATAAAGCTGTTTTAAGAAGGAAGAAGAAAGAAGAGGAGAAGGGGAAGGAAGGAGAGGGAGAGGAGAAGAATGAAGGAGGGAAGAAAGGAAGGAAGAAAAGAAAAAGAAGCAGCTTTCAGTGCATAACATATCAGTCTTCAGTTTGAAAGCTGGGTATCTGGGCCACCACGAAAGTTTCTGCATGAAGCCTAGTCATTATTTTGAAGACCTGAATCTCCTTTCAATATGACTAAGTTCTGCTTGCAAGACAGTGATTCATCATTAATTTTAAATCTTTTTGAAAAATTGAAAACTGGTATCCCATGAAAACAAACTATCTTTTTTAAATGGAAGGGGCATTAGAAAAAGTCACCAATCCTTTTTTCAGTGGAATTATGATTTCCAAAGGTGCACAGCTGGAACACATCAATCTACTGAGATTTCTGCTTCCCTGGCAACTGTTAGCAACAATGAGTCAGACAGAAAACAGATAGATCTGTCTTTCTGTCCAGCTGGAAAACACTCATTGAATAATAGATGAGAAGAGCAATAATGTTAGACTTCTTTCAATATAAGCCTTAAAATAAAACAATCAAGTAAAGTAAAAAGTAAAAAAAAAAAACTCTCTGCAATATACATATTGCATGTTGCAATATGAATTTTAACAGAACAGTGTTTGAGCAAATTGATCTCTATTACAAAAATGCAAATGAATACATGAGTTTGATCATTTGCAGCATTCTGAATTATTATACTGAAGGTTAGGTCATCCCAGAAGGCTGGCCATGATTTATATCCTGACCACACATAATTCTCAAATGATGTGGGGAAGAAGGAACTGTGGCCTGTGGCCTCAAGGGGCTCAGTACCGTGCCTGGTGTGACTGCAGCTTTCTAGCTGGCTCTGTGGGGTCATCTGTTTCGTGCACTGAGCCATGCCAGGGTGTGGAAGGCTGTGTGCCATCACCATACATGCTATCTGACTGCAGCAAACCCTTGTAATGTTTACTTTTTAGTTTTGTTGGTATAACGAACACCATTTCCATGTTTCATTCAGACAGGGCCTCTGTGTCTGTGTTGATTCCGACTTCTACATCATTGCAAAGATCACAAAATTCTCTTTTTAAAAATGAGGCTGTATAGGTGGTGAACACACAATGTAAATACATATATACCTTACTGTTAAAATGTACAGCTGACACCAGATTTCATTAACCAATGTCACCATAAAAAAATTAATTACTTTAAAAAATATAAAAAATAAAAAATAAAAATAAATTTTATAAAAAGAGAAAAAAAAAAGCTGCCTAGGCCATCAGATGAATTCATTCAAACAGCACATTGGCTTTTACATTTTATTTAAACAAAGTTAGGTGCTGATGCTACATACATGGCACGATTTCTGTATTTTCATCTCTTCATTCTAAAGAATAAAATCTCACTCTTGAGACGTTCCTATGTAAATAATGACAGGCAGCCTTGTTGGTATTAGAAAGGTTAGAGAATTGACACACCTGAGTGAGCCCTGAGAGCTGCAGACCACTATCCTCCCTGGGTACTCAACCCACTCAGTCCTCTCAGATGGGGCTTTCAGCCTCTCTGAAAACACAGGGATTGAACTAGATGTTCTCTAAGGTCCTTTCTGACTCTAAAGCATTCTTCCTTTAATTCAGCTGATATTGGCCTCTATAGAACTGAATTAATTCTGTTTCTCATTAAGAGGCAAAATTATTATTGTATGAGATATTAGCTCTTAGTTACTCATTCAAGGGAAATAATCAGAATCAGTTGATTTATCTTTTTGCATTCAGGATTTTGGCTTTGAGAATCATTTCCCGAAATGCAAAATGAAAGAATTTAAAATGAGAAGCAGCCAAAAGATTCCTGGCCAAGAAATTGCCTCAGCAGCATCTTGATTTCTCAAGTCACTTTTTAGATTTTTACCCTGCAGTTGTGTTCTGGCAAATCTGATCGAATCAATGTGTCTTTTAGAGCCAGACTATGTCCCCTGGCTTCATCTCTTATCCATTCTGGAAAAAGCCATTAAGTCAGTAAAAAGAAGTTGGGGGAGGGTTTATTTCAGAAAATGTCTTTTTTTTTTTTCCCAATACAAACGTTTACTCTACTAGAATAGTTTGAATGTAGTAGATTCAAAAATCAAAGTCAAAGTCATCGTAACCATTAGCAGAATAAGCTGTGGCCCTGTGAGGTGAAGACTCTCCCAATAAAAGCTCTCTCCACCTAACATCAACTAACCCACAACAGGAAATATCTCCTTTAGATCAGCAAGCATCTTATTTTAAAACGTAAATCTTCTGCTAGGATGTCAGAGAGGACAATGAGAGCAGGTGGGGAACTCAGGGCCGCTGGAAGTGGTGACGCCGTAGCACTGGGCATCTGGAAAAATCCCCCAAAGGCACCAAAGAGCGGGAAAGAAAATAGCTCCTGAGACAAACCTCCCATGTTTTGGGTTTCATTTCTTTCTCAACAATCTCAACATTTGTTTTTTATTTCAAGCCATTTTCTATACTTCTGGGAAGCAAGCAAAGTATAAAATAAAACTAGTGACTAAGGGTTGGTGCTGGCTGAAGCACAAAGATTGCTGTTCTTTTTAAAAGTCGAAATGAAAAGCCTTTATCTTTTCATGTTTGACAAGGTTCTATAGCTACAAAAGCCCAAACTTTGAAGAGAATTTCTCCTCCACCTTTTCTAGCAGACATGCCACCAAACAAGGTCGCACAACAGCTCTTTTTAAATGGAAGTGCCATCCGTCCAGATTCCACCTCGGGAAAACCTAGACTGCGAGCACGGTGACAGGAGGCTCAGCCCTTCACATGTGAGACCCATATGCACATCACACGGTGTGAAACCCTATTCTGGGCACAGAGAAGCTCCAGTCACCCTGAGGGTAGTGCAGTATGATAAGTGACAGCAGCACACTGGTTCCCCGCTCCAACCACCACCCCCTTTCAGAAATGCTTCACTTGGGAAAGTCATTCCTTGAAGCACGTTAAGCAGACAGACAGACACCTTAGCCATGTTGTAACCAGCCACTGTAACCCAGACCCATCCCCTATAGGGTCAATGGTTGCCCACCTCCCACTCTCTTGCAGGACCTATGGGTGCCTCACCCAGGGGCAGCTTTGGTTTGAAGAAGTCAGCACCTGAGATGACTGGTAGGAATGGAGCCAATCAACAGCAAAGCCCCTCCTCAAAGTTTCCAAGGCTGGAGTCCTTATGGAAGCACCATGCTTTCAGTATGAGGTAGCAAGATCTACCACTGGTACAAAGCCCAGTGTGTAAACTACGCTTTCTGTTCAGATCAGTTTACCTTCTCCATGAAGCCTTAACCCGACCTCTGAAATCCACATCAATCCTAACGTGACTGCCTGCCTTCACTGTCTTAGACTTAGGGTATTCATCTCACCTACCGATTCCAGTTGTTCAGTGTGGCTCTTTGGGGAACTGAGTGGGAGAACATCCTGAGCCAGCATGG
>NW_006438113.1:21628893-21656881 GCF_000325575.1 Pteropus alecto | reverse complement strand
GTGGCAGTGTCTGCTCTGAGCCCAGGACGTAGAGTTATATTCCTACCACGTTTCCAGGCAGTACATTGTTTGCGTGCTTGTTTACATTCTTTTCTCAATGAAGAAATGAAGTCCTTCAGGCCAAAAGATATACTCTGCTTTTCCTGAATTCTCCTCCATTGCCCAGTGTGGTGCTAGATACATTTATTTACTCAACTTGAACTATCATCACAAACTTCTAGCAGTTCTAGAAGCACTGGGGCATAGTTTGCAGGGCCATCAATATAAGTTTGCTGCACAATCTCTGCAGTCACCTCAGAACCTTTGAATTTGTATACCCTGTCTCTTCCTCTCTCCCACTTGCTCTCTCTCTCTCTCTCTGTGTTAGCATAGATGACTGGGTGATAAAATGAGACACTTTAGAGAACATTACCATATGGTATATAATCAAGTGCTAAATTATGTTGCACGAATTGCAAGAATTCAGAGATAATGAACATCAACATGTAGACATACCCAGTTTGTGAGGGGATTCTCTTATTCCACAAGTATTTATTGAGAGACAAATATTGATGAGCCAGGTACAGTGGCAACTGCTAGAAAATAATGGCGAGCCAAACCATTTATGTATACACAGCATGAGTCCCTGTCCTCATGCTGTGTATACATAAATGGTTACCCAGTGTGCAAGGAGCAGGTCCGGGGACCACAGCCACTGCCCTGAACCACCAAAGGTCAGGGACCTCAGGGTCTAGCTCCCAGTAAAGCATCTACCACATATTTGGCACCCACCGTTTTGATTTTCTTCCACTATAAATTAGTTTTTCCTATTCTAGAACTTCATATACATGGAATCATATAGTATGTACTCTCTTGTGTGCAGCTTCTTTGAAGTCAGCATAACGCATTTTAGATTCATCTGTGTCATTGCATGTTGTAGTAGTGTGCTCCTTTGTATAGCTGAGTAGCATTCTATCATATGGATGTACCGCGGTGTGTTTCTCCACTCTGCTCTTCATGGACACCTGAGCTGTTACCACTGCCTTCTGCCTGCCCGTATGGGCTTCCTCTCATGATTAAGAGAATGGTTACAGGAGCCAAATTGACAAAGGTGAGAGCTACTTGCTGAGTAACACTGGGCGAGTTGCTCAGCCCCTCTGATTCTGTTTTCTCCTACAGGGGTAATACTGCTAATACCTTAGAGCAGAAAACAGCTCTAAGACCAGGACCTGAAACATAGCCAGTGCTTAATAATAGGAGTTTTATTTTTTAATGATCATTGTAGTAATTTCCTAAGGCTGTTATCACAAAGTACTACAAACTTGGTGACTTAACACAACAAAAATGTATTCTCTCACAGTTTTAGAGGCTAAAGTCTGAAATCAAGGTGTCGGGAGGGCTGTGCTCTCTCTGAATGCTCTAGAGCAGACTCTGTTCCATGCCTTTCTCTTAGCTCCTGGTGTTGTTTAATAAACTCCTATTATTAAACTCTAGAGTTCCTTGGCTTATAGAGGCATCACCACAAATTCTGCCCCCATGTTCGCATGGTATTCTTCCATGTCTTATGTCTCTGTGTCTCTCCTTTTCTTACATGGACATCAGTCATATTGGATTAAGGGCCCACCCTATTCCAATATGAGCTCATTTTAACTAATTACATCTTCAACAATCCTATTTCCAAATAAAGTCACATTCTGAGGTACCGAGAGGAACATGAATTTTGGGATGGGAGGTATTATCCAACCCACTATAACTAACATCCCAACTAAATTGTAAAATCAATTATTTAGAGGTTTGTGTCTTGTACAATATCACCCTGCATCCCCTGTATACACTCAGTGGTCAATAAATGTTTGATGAAGCAGAAATTGATAATGATGATGAGTTTAGGCTATATTCTGAGAAGAGACAAAAAGAAAAGATCCAACAACAGGATATAGCATACATTTTTAGCCTCACTTTCTATAGGTTTCAATGTATCATTTTGGAAGCTTATAAGACAGGAAAATAATACACTTCCACAAGAAATTAGCATTTTCATATGGCTAATCAGAGATCCATGTTGTTCCATCTAGATTTGATTAAAAATACATTTAGAAAATGATTGAAAATGATTTTCAAATTTTATCCCAGTTATAGTAACACAGCTCTAATAATTGTTATCAGATACAACAGTACTATGACATTCTACTAGACCTGGAAATTCCTCCTAGAAGACAGACTGCTGAAATATGCAAACGCTTTCCCACAAAATCATTAATTTCTCAGTTCTTCCGCTAACAAGGAAAAAAAAATACTGGGTTCAAATTCTTGTTTACACAAAAATAGATATAAATAGGGACCACATTTATTTTAATTTCCTTTGTACCTTCTCTGTTGTTTATGTAACTTTACTTTCACGAAAGCTTAGAGGTAGGAGTCAGTTACCCAGAGGCTTCTACGTCCACTTCTGTTGCTTTGCACCATATGAAATCGTCAACATTTGATTGCTTATAACCCTCATAGGGTTCAACCTAAAACTTTCATATTTCATAGAAACTGCGGGAGACACTTAGGTTTTGCTATTTGGACTTCTTTCCAGTTGTAATTTTTATGCTTCATTTGTAACTTGAAAAAAACAATAATTCTTTTCCCATACTTAAGCACTGGCTCAAAGCTCAAATCTCTCTAAAAAAAAAAAAAAAAAGCACAGGACAACTATTTTATAAATAGATGAGGAAGGGAGTAATGTGTAAAATAACAATAACCTCTAGATGGCATACAATTTGAAGAAAGCACAGACTAGATACTGAATATCAATTCAATCTTGACTAAATTTTATCTTGTCCTAAAAATGTTTTAATAATTAAACTTAGCCAATAAAAAAACATAGGTCATGCAAGAAAAATTAATGCAACATGGGTTGTATATATCCATACATACCGCAAACAGCAAATTTATTTTCTAGTTCTGCCCATCGAGAGGGCCTAGAAAGACGAACATCTTTGGATGAGTTCATTTAGTGCCTAGATCTTGGTTTCTAAACATCATTAACCAATAAAAAGAACAGAGATCTTTGGAAAAATAGTTGACTCCAGAGCTAAATCGGGCACAATATAAAAATGAACCTGGAACATTTTGTGATACTAGAAAGCAAGGAAGTACTCACAAAAAAGGATGAGGATACGATGAAAAACACAAGAGCGCAGGCACGCCCAACAGCCAAAGCTTATATAATTTAAACAGAATGAAGAATGATAATATTAGAATACCAATGATAAACTAAATATTCATGATTTCATACTGATATTAATAAATAAGTGGGGGAAGAACGAACCACTGTTTCCTACAGAAAATTCCAATTAATAAATGTAGAAAATGCAAGGAAAATAGAATATCACCATTAGAATACCACAGTAATAATTGCTACTGATTCAATCCATCAATAGATACTAAAATTAGGAGGCAAAACTTTATAAAAAGACACAGGGTATTTGCGAAGTCTCAATGTATCTCCCTCAAAGTAAGCATGTATTAATTATAAAGAAGAAAATAGAAACTACAGTGGAGAAACCTGGCAGATGCCACCTAACCCAGTAGTCAAGGTTACCATCACTGGGAGCAAGATTTACTGACATCATGTACCTCTTGGGATATGATGCACTGAGAAATGTTCATTGCTTATGTACTAGATATCCTTCCCAAGAATGCAAAACTTTATTCCAATCGTGAGAAAACATCACACAATCCCAAAGAGACTTTCTAGAAAACATCTGACCAGAATTATTCAAAACTGTCAAGGTCATGAAAGATAAGAAAAAACTGAGAAACAGTCTCAGATTGGAGGAGAGACCATTAAAAGCAGTGTGGATGCTGAATAAGATTCTGGAACAGAAAAAAAGGACATCAGTGAAAAAACTGATGAGATCCAAACAAAGTCTAAAATTTTGTCGATAGGATTATATCAATGCCAATTTCTTAGGTTTGATTATTTCTATATGCTTATAAAAAAATGTTAACATTAAGAAGAGCTGAATGAAAGGCAAAAGAGAACTCTGCACTATATTTTCCAATCTATATGTCTAAAGTTATGTCAAAATTAATAGCTAAAACTACAATTGAAAATAAGTAAAAAATATATAATACAATGGAACAAGCTATAAAAATTATGTCCCTAGACTTACATTCTAGTCTGTGTAATGTCATTAATTTGTGTGCGTTTTGACAAGTCACTTCCCTTCCCTGGGTCTCAGTTTCTTCTCTGAAAATGAGGGGAGGAGACTAGTCCTTAAGGTCCTGTGATTAATTCTAAGAATCTTGTTCTTAGTTTAGGGTATGAGAATGTTGCCAATACTTTCTACCCATTAGGTAATAACTTTAATTGATTTTCATTACAAAGAAACGTGTGGTTATTATAGAGAATTGGAAAATTTAGGAATTTTATTTTGGAATATATTCTTCCAATTCTTTATGAATGTATGCATGTGTATGTGGTGTAATTTTCACAAAAAGCAGATAAGAGTACATAATATTTTTTCTAGCTTCATTGAAATGTAAATGACATATAAGAAACTTTGCATATTTATAGTATACGATTTGGCAAAATCTGACATATTTTTATACCAGTAAAACCATAAGCACAAGCAATGCAATGAACATATCCATCGCCCCAAAGAGTTTCCTTGTATCTCTTTGTAGTCCCTCTACTGGCCCTCAATGCCTTTCCTTTTACCCAAGTCTTCACTCCTTTCTGAGGGAGCTACTGATTTGCCTTCGCTATTACTACTAATCCCTTTGCATTTTCCAAAATTTTATGTAAATGGAAACATAAACTATGTGCTTCTTTCATCTGATTTCTTCACTCAGCATAAGTATTTTGACATTTATCCATGTTGCTATGTGTATCAAGACTTTATGCCTTGCTATTGCTGAGCAGTATTCTATTGTGTGGAACACAGTTTGCTCATCTATTCACTTGTTGATGGACATTTGGCTTGTTTTCAGTTTGGGGCTGTTATGATGAGAGCTGCTAGGAAAGTTTAAGTCTTTATTTGGACAAATGCTTTCTTTTCTCTTGGGTAAATATCTAAGAATGGAATGGCTGAATTGCGTTATAGATGTATATCTAACTTGTTAACTGACAACCAGTTTTCTAAAGTGATTTTAACATTTTACATTGCCACAAGCCATGTATGAGACTTCCAGTTGCTTCACATCCTCAACCACAATTGGAATGGTCAACCACTTTAATTCTGGACATTTAGTGGGAGTATAGGGGCATCTCATTGTAGGTTTAAATTGCATGTTCCTATAGACTAAAATTAGTAAGCCTTTTACTAGTGCTTATTTGCCATTCTTATATCTTCTCTAATTAAGAGTCTGTTTAAATCTTGACCATTTTTAACTGGGGTTTTTCTTGTTTTTATTATTGATTTGTAATTGATCTTTACATACTCTAGATATAGATATATAATTTATAAATATTTTCTCCCAGTTTGTGTTTTGTCTTTTCATTTTCTTAAGTTTTTTATTTTGTTAAAGTTCACTTTATAGATTTTTCTATTAGAGTTCATGCTTTTTGGATCATATTTAAATCTTTGCAAACCCAAGGTCACTAAGATTTTGTGCTATTTTTCTCCTACAAGTTTTACAGTTTTAGATTTGACATTTTTAGATTTGAAATTGACAGAATCGATTATGTGTTCATTCTCATATATGCATCAAAGTTATTTTTAGGCATATGAATATCGAATTATTTCAGTACCATTTCTTGAATCAGACTTTCTCCAACTTGATTGTCATAAAACCATTATAAAAAAGTAGTGTCTATGTATTGATTATTTCTGTAGTCTCTATTTTGTTCCATTGATCTATTTGTTTCTCTTAACTTATTACCACACTGTCTTGGTTAGCAATATAATACATCTGATATCAGATAGCATTAGCCATTCGATGTTTTTCTTATTTTTGTAATTTGTTTTGACTATTCGAGGTCTTTGCATCTCCATGTAAATTTTAAAATCAGTCTGTCAGCATCCACAAAAAAAGCCTTCTGAGATCTCAATTTGAGTGTTGGATCTGTAGATCATTTTGGAGAAATTTCATTTTGGAGAAATTAACAATACTGAGTCATTCAAAACATGAACTACAGAATAGAATCACAGGAGCAACAACACATGAGGTAAAGATATATGGCTTCGAGCAGGAGCTGGGAGCAGGTAGATTAGAAGAAGCTGAATGAGAGCCAGACCTCCCACACCAAGGAACCATCAATGGGAAGGCTTCCTTCTTGAGATCTCTTACCCCATGAGACCCAGCATTTAGACACTTGCCACACAGTGGGCATCAGTGGCTAGGCAGTCAGTGTTAGCCAGAAAAGCAACAACAAGTAACAAAGAGAAAACAACCAGTCAGTTAAATAAGAGACTCTTGACCTCTTTCTCCCTTTTCCCTGTTCCAACACAATGAAGGGGTTAAAGCACAGGAGGAGGAGGAGAAGAGTTCATTCTGTGCCTCCATGTGAGGCTGGGAGACACAATATATTCTCCCCTCCCCTCCATACACACACATACACATACACAGTAAAGTACCTATGATAAGGAATTATGATGAGGGAAATTTTTGAATAAGATATGAGGTTGAAATTTAAGACAAATCAGACTTCTAACAACCAATGACCAGGAAATTATGATTTTTTCCCTAAGATGTCATTAAGGGATTTGCTAACCAGGAGGAAAGGGAGATTTAACATGAGTCAATGGGGGATGTAACAACAGAAAATTAAGACAGGCCAATAAACCAGGTATATCTGGTTTAACGATGTTTCTATTAAATTAGTTGATTGACTATAAATGATAAATTTATCTAGATAAAACCTAGAAAGACCTTACTATCTGATGTTAGAACATCAAAAGTGTTCTAGGAGATCCCATTGCCTGGGACCCTTTGCACTAGGTGGGAGGAAGCCACTGCAACTCTCAAAGCAAGTGATCTTTCAGAATGAGAAGATTCATTTTAAAATACATTTGTTGGGCCCCTAGCTCCTTGAGAGTAAAGTGAAAAAGATTGGACTAAATACCCTCTGATCCTCTTAGCACTACTATTTTTGCTTTTCCAAAATGTCCAATTTATATTTTCCTCTTACTTTTCAATATTTTACATTTATCTCAAAAAGAATCACCCATCTGTTCCTCAAATATGTCATGCCTGTGCATGCCTATGAACTTCTGTATATGTTGCTCCCTTGGCCTAGAATGCCTCTTTCCCACCTTCCACCTGGAGAACACCCCCTTATCCTTCAAGATCAGATACTATGAATCCTCCTCCCTCACTCCCCAGGAGGTAGGAATGACTGCCTGCCCTTCTCTGACTCCCACTGCGCTCAGTTTATTCCTCCACGGTGAAGATTTAGAAAAGATACTGAGTTGTGTTTGCTGTCTTCTATCTAACCTATCTCTCCTTTAAGGAGAAAACCCAGCTTCCAGTCAGTTTCCAATCAAGTCTTCTTCATGCAAAACTTAGGTAATGGAAGAATAAGAAAAGTAAAAGCAATCAGAGAGTCTAGGCCAATCTATATAATAAAGAGATGGACCTGAGAGATTTAACAGCAACAAGAAAGACCGTATGGGATAAGTTCCTGAGAGTTTGGGGGACCTGGAGGCGAAAAAGGAGAGAGCTTCAACACATGGTGCTAGAATAATACAAAAATGGTACCTCTGTGCCATGAAAGCTACTGCAGGTATTAGTCATATGGGGAGGGGAAGAAGCAGATGTTTTGTTATGGCATATAAATGAGATTGCCTTTGGCATTCTTGAATCTTCCATAGAGTTGAAATGATTTTCAGTCATTCTACATTCAAGCTATTGTGTCTTTGAATATGACCTTGTAGTGAGGCTGGGACTTTATGCTAGTGACATCTGTCTGGTAAGTCTTAGCAACTTGTAATTATATTTTCATGATTGTTTTCTCCTCTCACTCATCCTCTCACCCCTGCCTCCAGACTCTCCTTGAGAGCAACAACTGTGCCTCATTTACTCCTTTCACCTGCTCCAACGCAAACATATATGTCATATAGAAAGATATAGAGATATAGAGATAACATATCTAAATATATTAAAATATACATAGTATTCAGCTTACATTCCGATCCTTCCCTTAGAAGTATCCTTATCTCTTAGATATGTATATATTAAATCTGGCATTTTTTAAAAAGAAATACATTAACAGCAACACTCTCACAATTATTATAAGTATGTTGAATTAATTGAGAGAGAGCATTGGGCACATGAAACCTGAATGTATACATCACTTTAAATTATTAACCTAACTCATTTGGCATCATACACATATCTGTCAGGCAAAGGTTAATAGAGAGTTTATGAAATTCGGAATGCAATTAAGTCTCACAAGAATCTCAGCTGGAGGCCATGGTAGTTTCTATGGCAACCAAAGGGCTTAGGCAAAAAGTGGGGGGGGAGGGGAATTAATTTAAAGGCAAGACAAGCACGTAAATATAGCTCTTGTCTACCTTTTCTTCTGAGCTCCCATAAGCAATCCTTGATGCATTTAAATTATTATATACAAAGGAAAATGTAAATCAGATTGGTTTTTCACTTCCTAGAACCAAATACATTTTTAAAAATGTTTAAAGGCGATTCCAGTTTTTAAAAATTTATCACTTCTCAGAATATTCAATTTAAGAAGTGTGTCAGGTATGAATGTCAAATTCTTCAGGAAAAACATAGGAGAGATTAAAAGAACAGAACAAGATGTCCAGGATGATTAGAATATACTGTGAATGACCTTCTCAACACAGCTAATTAGGTTTTTACTTATAATCTCAGAAGTTGCAATCAGGCCACAGGGAAAAAATATGGTCCCAAGCAGTTTTGGTTTTCCTGTCACGAATTTCATCTCATTGAATTAAAGGAGACTTTAGTGATCATATAGTTGCAAACCTTAATTTTATCATCAAAAAGCACTTACCGTGAGAAATTTACCTAACTCCCTAATTTAGTCTAGGAAGCTAAATTCCAGCAAGCCATGGCTGGAATCTGAGACCCCTGGCCACAGCTCGCTCTGCATTCTATACGCCACTTTCTTCTCTTTCACTTTTTTCTAATGGGCAAAATTTAGGAATGTTCGTAACCATTTTCCTTCTCATGTATATTTTCCAACTGTTGAATTACCCGATCTCTAGATTATTTCAGATGGTCTAATATGTCTTGTTAAACCAGATGAATCTTATTTTGATACACTCCACCTAAGATCTTAACTTGGTTAATATTTGACAAGTTACTTCAAATTTGCTGTGAACACTGCTTTATGGAAGTTCTGCAATTACTCATCCGTTTTACACTGACAGTCCAGCCGCTCCATATCTATTGGCAGCAACAAGCACCTGTATGTGTCCCACGTAGTCTGTATAAGGAGAGCCTGAAAGAGAGAAGAGGCCAGAAAATTTACATCAGATTCACAAGATATTCATAAAAAATAGATGTCGTGGCTGTTCCAAATCCCCATCTTGAAAGGAAAATCTTACAAGTGGAAATCTTCCCTTTTAAAACTGTTTGGGCTGCATTTGTTGTGGTGTTTTGAGAAACTCAAGATTTTGCTATAGTAGAGGAGAATGAGTTTCAGAAAGAAAGAACTCTCTGTGACGACAGTGGTTGGAGTGAAATATCCAGGCCCATGTGTCCGGATCCCTTCTTAGGAATCTCTCTGGACTGTCTAGCAGTGGGTCAGCTCTGGTGAGGCTGGGCTGACTTGAAAAGCTTCTGCTCTCCACAGGGACAGGGGGCTTTTCATTAACACCAACATCACAGAATGTTTGAGATTGCTATGGGTATTTGGTTGGGATGGACCAATCCTTGCCCTAGTTAAACTGAGAGTCAGGAATACAGAACAGCTAAAGGCTCTTGAGAAATTTAGGAAGCTCCTATTACATAGCCTCATATTTTCATTCTGTAACCTCAAGTTATTCCTTTGTAAAGGAAAGAAAATGGGATAAGGAAATACAGAATGCTGTATTTCAGCCGACATTGTTAAAACAGTAAACTTATGCTACTCTCCTAAGGTTTGCATTAAATAAAATATAAAATGTCTAACTTTGTTTCAAATAGATTGATTCAATAGTGGACAATTCATGATGACATTTCTGGGTCTCTACATATGTGTAAAAAGGATGCTTGGTGCAAATGAGAGGACAGGGGGCTGGATTATCTAATTCTCCAATCTCTAATATTCTGAGACCAAGATATCAAAAGTACAGATCAGATGCTGTACTTATCTCTACAAACCACACTCTCTCTGAATGTCTGTCTTCTCATTCATGAAATGGAGATAATCCCAGCCAATCTAACTCACAATGTTATTATGTAGATAAAATGAGATTGTAATTATAAGTTTTGATTCAGCTTGAAACTTACCTTGGGCATAGCAGCCACTGTGTTCGTCCTGCCTCTACATCTGTCTAAGGAACACTGACCCACCTGCAGCCTCTACGAAATAGGCAGCCATATTTTTTCATGTGGCCATATCTATTTTCACATGCCTGCTCAACCCCAGCTAATGCAAAGGACTGCCACTCCAATGCCTGGACTAAGACCTGTGTGGTGTTTCTTAAAATGATAAACTGGATCAATCAGACTAACTTTCCAAGAAATGTGAACCAAGAAACATGGAGAAAAAGATAGCATGTGAGTAGTGAGAACTGTAGCTAAAAGGTTTGAATGAACTGAGCAAAGTCGAGTTACGAGAAGCAGAAAAATAAGAGAGGAGTCAGTTGATAGCAGGATAGAAAAGAAACCTAAGAAGGGTAGCTGAGTCCCACTGAGAGTGAAACACTAGAATGGAGACCTAGGAGCTGCTGTCACTAGGGCTCCCCTAAAAGTTGCTGAAAACATTCACCAAATCTTGTTTATCTCATATCCTGAATAGTTCTCTGTATCTCTCCCATTGCCGCCCTGGTCCATTATTATGAAAATTAGTTAATCAATTGATTGGTTAATTGATTACTATTCCCCATACACATATGACTCATCATTTTGATTATGAGATTTTATTTGAGCAAAAAGCATCTCAAATTGGGCAGTGCCAAACCAGTAGTGGTTAGCAGAGTAAAGGAGGAATCAAAGTAAGGCAATTATTGATTGGCTATAGCTTAAAGTTTAGTTGGTTGTTTGTAATTGGTTGTTCTAAGAGTTTCGATTTCATAATTTTGAGGCATTTACAGGCTTATTTTATGGTTTGCTTATGTAGCCTACCACAGCATTAGAGCCACATAAGTCTAATGGCGTCCTTGGTTAATTAATTTAACAACTCCTCACTTTCTGGTCATCCTCTTACACCTGAGAGGGTGACCAAAAATTTGTTCTCAGAGACATTCTGGGTCACCATCAGAGTAAAGTGCTCTTGTCTCATTGAGAAACTCGTAAGTTATCATTTCAGATCTGTGGAAGAATTGTTTATATGTTCAACTCATTGTTTATCTTGTTTCTGTTTCTCCAAGCACAGTGAGACCATCCACTGTACTGCTGATAGCTGTGAACACGCATTTAAGATCTTTGAGAGAACATAGGACAGCAGGGAGACTACAGTGATAACTATTAGGAGGATAATAACAAAAGACTTCAGTATACTCTTTAGCCAGGGCCCCCAAGGACCAATCAGTTGATATTGAATAAATCAAAGATTGTACATAAAGGAGTATCAACCTGTTTTAGCCAAGTGTCTTGTTCATAATACCAAAGGTATTGATGCAGGTACATCATGGGGTATTTGCTATGGGACAGACTCTTCCTTATTCAGCTAATAAGGAATCTAAAGCAATGATCTAAAATCACCTTGACAAGAAAATACAGGGACTTTGGTTGTGTAGTTATGGCCTTAGCAGTGGATTCAGAGATAACTGCCAAAGTTAAGAAGTATTGTCTTCCCATCCATTAACAGAAAAAGTAAGTAGCGAAAAAAGCAAAAGGAGTAAAGGTTTCAAATTTGACACGAAGAGCTTGATCCATGATCTTGAGAGAGCTGTCCATCCCAAGATGTCATCTGCTTCTGGGGAGAAAACTTAGTAAATTTTAATTTGAGATCTCCAACTAGTGTGCAGTTCTAATGGTCTGGATTAACTCTTTTTTAACTAGGGCATGTGGACCCAAATTTCAAGTCCTGTAAGTATGGCTGCTGTCTGGGTAGTGAGGAGGACCTGATACGATCACTTCAAAGGAGGTTCAAAGTCAGTCTTTGTTCTTAGTGATTCCAAATAAGAAGGATAGGAGAAAACTGGAAACATTAGTCTGGAGAGTTGTAGCCAGACATATGAGGAAACTAGAACTCAGGATCCAGTTCAACTTACAGGTATATAAGAAAATATCAAAGATGATGAACAGGACTAGATTTTGATATTCATGGGTTATGTTATAATTTTCTACTGAAACACAATTTTTCCTCTATAATCACTCTCATTTCTATCAAAGATAATCACAGTAAGACTATTTTGTTTGCAAAACAAGTCCAGTCTCATTAAACGTGGCCTGATTAATTGCATAAGTGTAGCAAGAATTGTGATTGGCCATAAAGGCTCTTTTTAAATCTGCTTTGCCAGAACTTTTTCATAAGGAATCACAGCTTGGACATTTAAAAGCCTCTGTAGGCTAAGAAGCTAAGCGAAGAATTCATCATCAGACTTCACCTGGAATACCTATAGATATGGGTGAATTCTTCTCCTGTTGAGGTCCCCAAATATCTTGAGGTCCTGGGTCTGCCAGGAAGTGACCTTCCTTACTGACCTGGTAAAGCTGCCTGGAGGCTTATACGCAAGATACTAGGCTGGTTTTCCCAAGGGGCTTTTATTGGCTCCATAAAGTCAATCTTTGCTCTTTAAAACTGTCTGATCATATCTGATTTTATGCATATTCTCAAATATGACATTCTAGTCAAAACCTTGGTAATATAACCAATGTTTCCCACTGTATACTGTTATAAGGAGAACAGATTGATGTTGAACTTATGCAAATAACTATATTGCCATGAAAATAAGAATACTCAATAAGTTTTTGAATTCTGGAGAGAATCAAGTAGGGAGAAAAAGTAAATGTCAATTCTGTTTATAGGACAGACTTGAAAAAATTACTGTAAGTCATAAATAGCTTAAGAGAAAAAAGAAAAGGTTTTCCTAAACCTGGAAAAATAAAACATTAAGGAATCATCAATGTTTCAAAGAAAAATGTACTAAAAAAAATTATAATCATCCTCATCAATTTACTTACTCAATTCCATATTATTAATTCTTGTTCTGCTTAAATACAGTTTTTCCATTAGTTCTGGAAATTCTTAACCAGTTCAGTTTTACAATCTTAAAGTTATCCAAAACCTATACAGAGTACTTGTCATGGTCCTTCCCATGAATCTCTCTGAAGATGATGCAGTGCTTTTGCAAAAGCACCAGAGTTAATAACTGTCTATAAATGACAAAAAGACTTTAAAATGGCCATGGTTAAAGGTTCAGTGAGAGTTCACTGGATAAGAAAACATAGTTATTTCTGTGGCATATGATAATTTAGGATAATAATTGGACAATGAGAATATTGACAAATTTCTAGAAACTTTAAACAATTTCTGGAATACCTATATGAATAACATACTATATTTATTCACATATAACCTAAGAAAGCTCATCATCACTTTTTTTCTTTTTTTAGGTAAGGCAACTTTTGGTTGACCTCATAGATTGCAAGGATCTTGTCAGCTTACAATCTCTACAGCACCTGGTCTTCCTATGTGGTCTCCCATCCAAGTACTAACCAGGCCCGACCCTGCTTAGCTTCCGAGATCAGCCGGGATTGGGCTTGTTCAGGGTAGCATGGCCATAGACTCATCATCACTTCTTACTTGACTCATCATCACTTCTTACTTGACAATGCCTCCCACATAATTTAACATACCCAATAAACCTGATTAGCTTAATATCTTTCATTTACACAGTGAGAGACAAATCTTTTGAGATTTTCCAGGGACCCCCTGGGAAATTTCAAAGTTACTTTGAGGTCAGAAAGACTCCATTTAGAATTTGATTTGAGGAAGTTGCCAAAATGTCAAAAAGTTTGAACATCTGATTAAATAGAACCTCAAATCGTCATTAAATAATACTTAATTATCTATTTAAAGTGACAATAGAAGATTTTAAAGGCAAATATAGATGGTTACATGGTAACCGTTGTGAACAAAACTTAGCTCTTTTACTATTGGGAAGACTGGGTTTTCTTAAGTAATCAAAGACTTGATAAAGAAAATATGAAGCACAGTAAATTATTTTACTAAGACACACAATGTTTACTTTCCAGGTAGATTACCCAAAAGGTTAAAAAAAAAAAAAAGAAAAGGACGTCTTTCACAATGTCTTATCAAGAACAGACCAATAGTCCAAGAAAAAACTTTGTTCTTTTAACAGAGAGAAAACCAAATTCTAATTTTGCACCAGTGTACTTTTGATATTAAAATTCATTCTTTGGCAACCACTGGCTTATTCTCTTCATTAGTGGGTCTGTTTCTGTTGTTTATTCATTTATTTTGTTTCGGATTTTTCTAGATTCCACATATAAAGGAGATCATAAGGTATTTGTCTTTCTCTGTCTGATTTATTTCTCTTAGCATAATGCCCTCTAGGTCCATCCATGTTGTCACAAATGACAAAAATTTTTATGGTTGAAAATATACATATATATATACAATGTATATATACACATACACTGTTTTCTATGGTGGCTACACTAATTTACAAACCTACCAACAGTGTACAAGTTTCCTTTTTCTCCACACTTTCATCAGCACTTATTATTTATTGATTTATTAATGACAGTCATTCTGACAGGTGTGAAATGATATTTCATTGTGATTTTAATTTGCATTTCTCTGATGATTACTGATGTCGAGCATCTTTTCTTATTTCTACTGACCATCTGTATGTCCTCTTGGGAGAAATGTCTATTCAGGTCCTCTGCCCACTTTTTAATTGGATTGTTTGGGTTTTTTTGGTGTTAAGTTGTATCTGTTCTTTATATATTTTGGGTATTAACCCACACATTAACTTTATTGAATGTATCATTTGTGAATATCTTCTCCCATTCAATAAGTTGTCTTTTCATTTTGTTGATGGTTTCCTTCACTGTGTAAAAACTCTTTAATTTGATAGAGTCCCATTTGTCGATTTTTTTCTTTCGTTGTCCTTGCCCGAGAAGACATATCCAAAAGGATATTGCTGAAAGCAATGTCAAAGAGTTTAGTGCCTATGTTTTCTTCTAGGAGTTTTATGGTTTCAGATTTAATATTTAAGTCCTTAATCTATTTTGAGTTTATTTTTGTATATGATATAAAAAAGTGGTCCGATTTTCTTTTTTGGCATATATGTCCAGTTTTGCCAATATCACTTATTGACGATACTATCTTTACTCCATTGTATAGTCTTGCCTCCTTTGTCATAGATTAATTGACATGTAAGTGAGGGGAGAGGGTGGGGGGAAGAGAATAAAAAATAAAAAATATTTTAAATGAAAAATAAAGGCCTTTTTCTTACAAAAAATAAAATAGTTAAAATATATTCTGCAAGGGAAATTCAAATGAAAAGTTTGCAGACTCTTCCATGGAGCCCTCTAGCGTTCCATGGAACTGAGCCCAAAAACCACTCGTGAGTATTACATAAGGATCCTAGGTTCAAACAGGTAAATTTAGTTGCCTAAGGCCACATTGGAAGTTTGTGGCAGATTAAGACTAAGGCCCGGGTCTCTGACTCCCATTGTAGTGCTCTTTCTACCAGACTGACATGCTTGTTGTAGAGATACCCCCTCACATCTCTCATCCAAAGACAAAGAAGGAGGAGGAGGACGGAGGACAGGGAGGAGGATAAGGGAGAGGAGAGGAGGAAGAAGGGGAGGGGAAAAAGAGAGAGACACAAGACGGAGGGGCAGGGGAGGGGAGGAGGAGGAGGAGGAGGAAAAGGAGGAGGAGGAGATGACATCCATGACGACAACCTAATTCTTTAAAAACTTAAATAAATCTATTCCAATTTTAGTTAGCTATTTCAAGATTCCTTTGTCAGACTTTCTATAACTTTTTAAATATCCATTCAGGTTTTGTCCTATATTTTTTCTCTTTCTTGTTCTGGAAAACCAGTCATTCGACTTTCCTTGTCTACCTTTCATATACAGTTGTTTCCTTTCGCTCTTAATATTTCTATGTAGTTTTAATTACATATATTTATTAGAATTCTTAAAATTTAGAATCCTTTTTTTCCTAGTGAAAACTAAAAAGTAAATAATTGTGGACTGTCTGTTACATTAGCATTCTATAGATTGGCAAGTTTATAAATACATTTCAGAATTTCTAAAAGTATATTCTTCTTCATAGTAAATTTTTCAATGTGGCACCAAACATGTTTAATAAACCAAATATCTTTTTTTTTTATTTACAGGAAGACGAAATTGGATAAGTCTATGTTCAGTAATTAATGTTTCAACATTTTATCTTATTTGGAAATATTCTAGATTTTCAGTGAATATTCATCATTTAACTTATCTCACTATAATATGAAGGTTTCAAGTTAACAAATAGATTTAGGAAACTAGTTTTAAGTAGATATACCATAAAGCCTAATTATTGTTGAAAAGTTTGTTTAAAAACTTTTATCTTACTTTTATCTATTTTATCTTACTTATATCTTACTTATATCTAATTATATTTAGATTACTCATGAAAATTTTATGAGTAATTAAACAGCTAATCATCTTAAGTAATCTTTCTCGTTGACAAATTCTGTGACATGAATTTATTTAACTTTTAGTAAGTCTATGTAGAATTACAGTTAATGCTATTAACTCTAAAGACATGCCCATTTTAATTAAATCACAAACCTAACCTAGCTTTTATTTACCCAAGATTATCTTAGGTCATGTGAACTTGAAAAATATTTGGGTTAGTTTCTATATTTCTGAGAGTACACTTTATTTATAGAAATGCTTTTTTGTCTTTAAGCCAATTAAATAGAGCTCTTTATAAATTAAATTCGGTAATACCATCTGAAGGTAAAATATATTACACGTCTATAACATACAGATATAGCATATATACAGAAACAAAAGATTTTAAAGCTTTTGTTTTAAAATTTTAGTCATTAGACAGGTATGATAATGTACAACTCACTAATGTATAAAAGAATAGTTAAATCCAAATTGTTTTTCTAGCAGATAGAATAAGTTAAGGTTACCTGCTCACATGGCTAAAGCTTTTACTAATAGTTGCACAAACAAATTTTAAGATTTTTCATTTATCTAATATCCAAATAGCTTCTGTCTCTCTCTCTCTCTTCCTCTCACTCTCTCTCTCTCTCTTTTTTTTTTCTGATTAGAATCATCTCTCTAAAGTTTGCATTTCAAGAGATGGTTCAGGGTTCCTAGAAAAGACCAGGTAGAACATTTATATCTCACGCAAATAGAGAAAGGATGTCAGTTTCTGCAAGGACTTTTGTTCCCTTAGTCCAAATCTTTTATAATATCTGTAAGCCTTTTGAGACGAATAGGGGAAATTTGGGATTGGAAATTTGGGATTGAAATTTGGGAAAAGGTTAGGTGGATGTTGAATTGTTCCCAGGGCCACATTTCTGTTTTTATGAAGACTAGATTTTTGAAAGAGTACAGTTGCTTATAATTCCTCAAAGAATTTGGTTAAAACCTGATTATATCAATAGCCTGCCCTGCCCATCCAACTACACTATCTTCAATTTGTTTCTTGATATCAAGAAGATCTTCAACTAAAATGGAAATCAAAAGATTCCTTTGTTCTAGATTTAGAGCTGTGTTTCTTCGGAGTGTTTTAGTAAATCCTTTCACGATGGCTTCAGAATGTTTTCCTTTTCCTCTGAGTACATAGTTTCATTTTAGCTCAGGGTAAAACACCTAAAAAGAAGTTCCTATCAGGCTCTGAATATCAGCTTCCAACTGGCCAACTTCTGACCACAGAGCTACTTAAAAAAAAAAAAAAAAAAAAATCCTTTCAAATATCTTGTCAGGCTTCAGCCAGATCAAACAGTAAACATTCCTGGCAGTAATGAACAACCCCATGGGGAAAAGAGGCATTCATAAAGAAGGTGCAAAATGTACTACCCTCCCAAGATCCAGAACCACTCCCAAAAGAAAGAGACTCAGACAATATCTCTTAGAGCTGACAACAATCAATAGGACCTTACCTGCAAATGAATTGCAAGCTACATTTCTTTCCAGCCATATCTAGCCACAAATAAGGCACAGCTCACATTTCCGTCTGGCCATATTTTGGGGGCTTCCAAACTGACAGTTGCCAAAATGAGTTCTCAGAACACAAAATGAGACAAAGAAGAAGACGATTGTTGTCCCTGAGAAAGGATAGACAACAATGGTTTTTTCCTTCTAATCTGAATTTTGAAAGGAAGTGACAAAGTGAAATTTTACCTTCCTCTTTCAACTAGACACAACAGGTAGAGATCTGGGAGAGCTACTTTGATAAGAATTTTCACCATTTGCCAGCTTTGGCCAGTTTTCCCAGGATGCCATCTGCAGACTCCAGGTTGAGTGGGGCGTCCCAATGGCTCTCATTCTAGTCACCAGAAACCGTAGAGGAGGAAAAATAATTTTCCTTCTGCCTTTTATAGTGAGTGCCTGGCTGAGACCCTTTTCTCTCTAGGGTACTTCATAAATGAATAAACTTATCTAAGGTGATTAAAAGTTCTCCACTGTGGCTGCTGTTATTCAAGATTATCTTTGGTAAGGTTAACATACTTGTTCAGCTTTAAAACAAACTTTTATTTACCTGAAGCCTCACACTAGACCCAGTCACACCCAGTCTAGTTTCTAAGTTGATTTGACCACCTAGACTTGGGTAAGTTTGTTCTCCCTTACAAGCAACACACATACAATCTACGCTATTGCCTAGAGCTTTCAGCATTAATATATCTTATGCTGGACAAGGCATTATTTTTCCTATTTGGGAAAGTAACATGCTAATTGTCTAATCCATGAGAAGGGATTTGCTTATATGATCAGTCCTTTTCCTGTCTGTTTAAACAAAGGGTACATAGAATAGTTACTTAGGGATGGAGTGGTTCAGTGAGGTTAAATGTCCTGAGATAGAAGGAGCCTGATTTTTATTTGTGGGTCAGCTATTCCTACAATTCACAGAAAAGGCACAGAAGGCATTGTAGAATCTTAGAACCAGAAAAGACCTCTGAGGTCCTCTATTCCACCTCAGCCACGGTCAGAAGATCAGCATGACAGGCAGGTCACATAATTTAAATTAGACACATTATTGCAAGAAGCCTTATGAGCAGAACTCAGTTCCATCTTCTTGCCTAGCTGAGACCCTCCCCACCACACCACACAACCCTTGTCAAAACCCAGCTCCATTTTGCTATCTCACTTGGCCATTGACAGAGATTTATCAAGATCCCAAAGACAAGCATTTTAGAAATAAGGCTTGCTGGAAGAACTGTGAGCATCTCATCCGCATTAGCACAGCGGTATTTCAAAAGTAGAAGCACACTGCTTGAGAGACGTATCAAAACTCAGAGCTTCTGTAATACGTTTCCCAGCCTGACTTTTCACTACAGAGGACCCGATCCAGGGTTATCTGTGTGAGCTGACTTATGTTTCATTTAGATAAAGGGAAATAAACAAGTAATGTAATTTGTTTTCCAGTGTTTCTACTTCTCTAGCTGCTTCTATCGTATCTGATTGTTAGTTTGAGAGAAAAGGAGATAATGACTATGAATTTTCTGATTTTCTGATTTGAATCTCCCACTCAGTCTCTGCTGATACATTGACAGTTCTTGGCTTTTTGGCTTTTTTCCTCTCCTTTCATTACTCAAACAATGGTGACTCTCTCCCACGGTTGCTTCCATTTTCCTGCCTTCTCTGTCTGACTCACACAACACACGAAGAGACACCCTCACTTTGCTCTGCAATCACAGGTTTTACAGCAATTGGGTCCCTAAAAAAGTTTTCTGAGTACTTCAGGATTCCTCACAGATAACTCCGTGTGGTTCATACTGTTAACTATTTCACATTTACTATTGTTCCAAGCTTCTCCACAAAATGACTTTTAAGGATGATGCTCCAATCTCTGAGTAATAACAGCATCATGATGACAATCATGGTGGGTAAACTGCAAAATGTCTAACGCAAATCACTCCAATGAGTCCTTAATATCATTCAATAATATTTTTCAATTTTCCTGAAAAACTTTAATCAACTTTGCAAAGTTATGAAATAAATGTGCAAAAATGATGCAAATATTGAAAGGTATTTTGGCTTACCACATTGCATTTGATGAATTTGTGTTGGGTATGCTTCATTACAGTCTATCCCTGTGGAAGTTGGTACCTGAAGGAATGCAAAGTCTCAGTTAACTAAAATATTCAGTCTTTGTGAGGGGCACCCAACCAAGAGCATGGAGACCAGGCTCCTAGTGCAGCCTTGGAAATCAACTAGCTGTATGACCCAGGGCAAAAAACTTAACTGCTCTGGGTCTCAATTTTAAAAGTCTCTGAAATTCTATCTATTTCTACAAATTTACCGTGATGAGATTCAGGAAAAATTTTAGGATCATCTAGTGCATAAGAATCATCATTATTCAATTTAATAAATGTTTACTGAGGTCCTTCTAAGGCAGAATATTAGAAAAAAATTATGAGAGAACAAAAGGCAGATAAGACATGATCACTGCCCTCTGGTTTTCTTCAATCTAGTGGAAAGAAAGATTACATAGGAATCATCAGTCATGCTTTGTGTCCCCACTCAAAAGAGCACAATGGAGAAGCAGCACGGGCCCCTACCAGTGTCAGCCTGCTGCCTCTGTCCCTGCACCCAAATCTGACCTTCGACTTTGCTCTACTTTTCCAAGATTGCTCTGGATTCTGGATCCTTTAAATCTCCATTAATTTCAGCATCAGCTGTTGCATACTAAAAAAAAAAGTCTGCTGGGATTTTGATTGGAATTGTATTCAATCTATAGCTCTGCTGTCCAATATGGCAGCCATGAATCACATGTGGTCATTGAGGACTTGATACGTTGTGAGTGTTAAACATACACTGTATTACAAGGCTTAGTATGAAACAGGGGATGTAAAAGAGATCATTAATAATATTTTATAGTTTGTACTGTAATGTTTTACATACTTTGGGTTAAATAAAATGTAATAAAACTAAGACATAAAAAGAAAGCACCATTACTGTTCTTATAGCCCACACTGGAAATCCTGTTAGAGGGAGGAGAGAGGTGAGATGCATCAACCATTACATTCTGGGGTCACTGGAATGGATGTTGTTACTCTTACAGCCGCTCAAGTTCCTGAGAGCTTTATTAAATTCATAAACAATCTGTTGAACATTTGACTTACTTTTTTTTTCTTTCAGAAAATTAGACTACTGAATCAATTGTTTTCATTTTTAATCCACGTAATTAATTTAGCTCTTTATTTCCATCAGTTATCAATTACATCAAGCAGTGGACATGTTTTTATGGGGAAGGGGAGGATGGGACTGCTCATGAGCTCTGGGGAACTGCCCCGCCTCTAATTTTAATTCACATGGTGTGGGTCTGGCTCCAGGGTAGACCTGCAACTTCTCTGTTATCAGGAAGGATTCACTTATGTCTCTGGGATCCCTGACCGCGGAGCCAAAAAAGACTAGAGCTTTGAAGATGAAAAAAATAAATGAATGATATGGAATTTTTTAAAAACTAAAGATTTTATCAGTCATTTTTGCTACTGCTAAGAGAGAGTCTGCCTCAATATCTGAGAATCATGGTAAGAAATGGAGAGAGGAAAAGGGGCGGAGGGAAGCTAGGAGAGGGAGGAGCGGGAGAGGGAAAGGGAGAGAGAGAAAGAGATTGAGATTGAGATTTAATGCCTTAAGCAAAATGCACCCTTGACTTCTCAGTTATGTGAACCAAAAATATTTCCTCTTTTGCTTAAATTAGTTTGAATTAGCTTTCAAACTAGCAAGCAAACAAAAGATTTCTATTACACATCAAATCAAAATAAGAAAATTGACAAGAAAATGGAACATGATATTTATGGCGCTAAAATGGTGTTTTAAAATCTCATTTTCCTTAACTTCAATAGAGTTGATTTATCTTTTTTAAAAAGGCCTATGCAAAAATAAAACAGCTGTGCCTACATGGCTACAAGAGCATGGACTGAAGTCCCATGCTACTACTAACTAAGTCTCAGGTGTGGTACTCATCACAGGTGGTCATTATTCCTCACAACATGTTGTCGAACATAGATCACCCCAGAAATACCAAGGCCACCGAGGAGTAATGATTTTAAGGAACTAGCTCTCAACATATGGTCAAAGTTCTCAGAAACATTTGGGAGAAAACATACATTTCCTATAGCAGCTGAGGTGGGTGATATTAATGGGAGGGAGGAGTGTTGAAAGCAACATGAAAAAAACAAGGTAGTTATAAAAAGGTACTAGCACCGCTTCTTCTCACACAAAGAAAAATAAGTACTCGCACTGTCACATTCCAAAATGCATGGAGTAAACAACGTTACTGCTCTTTCTTTGGTAACCGGGCTCTTGTATCAGTGCTGATCATGCCCCTGATCTAGGGACTCAGATCTATAGCAATTTCAAAGGGCAAAGGCACCAAAAGCCTCCTCTTAAATGCTACTGACTGACCGCCCCCCTCCCTGCCTCCTGGCCCTGTTCCTTGAAGCCAGACTCACTTGTTCAGCTTCATAGACTCTCCCTCAGATCTGCACTAATCATTCCAATGGTGGCTCTAGCACCACCACCACCATAAACCACCAGCTCCTCTTACCTATTCATGACTGACACCACTTCCTATCTTCCCTCTCCACAGGTACTTTTTAGACCCTGGCAATCTATTCTCCATGTCACAACTGGAGCGATTTTTTTTTTGTAAGTTTATTTTGATATAATATCAAGCTCAAAGTTGCAAGAATAGTACAAAGAATTTACATACATCCTTTATCCGACATGCAAACTGTTCACATTTTGCCCCTTTGTCCACTCTCTCTCACACACACAAATGCACACAGATGTGCACATTTTTTCAAAATCATTACATACCATGTCTCATTATCTCTAAACTCTTCCATGTGTGTTTTCTAAGACACATTCTCTCATGTAACCATAGTATAATTACAATAATCATTTTTAAAGGCAAATCCACTCTTGTCACTCTCTACCTTCCACTCTTAAGATAAAAGCCAAAATCTTCAACCTGGCCTGCAAGATGGGCATGATGCAGCCTGCTTCTTTCTTTAGCTTTTGCCTCTTGCCATTGGCTTTTTGCTCCAGCCACATTGGCTGTCCTTTGGTGCATGAACAGCCATGTTCCTTCCCACCCTCAGGACTTGCCACTGCAAGTCTCTCTACATAAGCACCTACCTACCTTCTTTCACCTAGCTAACCTCTACTTATTGTTCAGGTTTTGGTTTCCTCTTCTGCTTACTAAAAGTATGTAATCATTTTCTAGATTATCTATTCCTTCAAATCATGAGCTCCTTAGGACAGAGACTCCACCTTTTGCATTTGTTCCTGTATCCCTAGATCCTAGAGCGGTGCTTGGTACATGGTAGGTCTTCAGATGATGTCTGTACATAAGTGAGTGAAAAGGTCCTTCTGGATTAATGATCAATGATTGTTTATTGTCATTCCCCATGAATTGCAAGCTCCTTGTGATGGCAGTGATGATTTTTAATTTGATTTCTTGTATCCAGTGCTTAGTATATGTCCTGACATATGATAGGTGTTCAATGAATATTTATTGAGCGAGTGAACTAATAAACGTGTATTTATTGAATGCTTAGTATGTACTCAGGCTGCACTCGGCATAATGATAGGTAGTGCATTCAGGATCCCTGGGAAATTTGAAATGTCGCATTTTTACATACAATATTTTTTGAGAATTCAGTAAGTTTATAAACAGTATTTCTTTCTTGTTTCAGGTTACAATTTTCTCATTGAGGACTTGAACCAAAAGCAATATCAGTTCAATGACTTTGTGGATATATACAAATTTGGTTTCCATAACTTTAGTACACATATGGATTTGGTTCTAATTAAAGTAGTCAGGTATCTTGTTTGCAAATGAAAAATAAAATAAAATAAAAACTATAGCTATAGGAAAATGGAGAAATTATCAAAAGTCATTAGTCATCTGACATAAAGTTAACTGCAGAAATTCTCAGAGTTCAGTGCATCGTGAATCCTTAATAAGGACATTATTTACGAATTTCTTCTATCTTATTTGACCATGAAATTATATTTTGTGGTTGGCATTTTTCCTGAATACTTATTAACATCTTGTAAAAACACTGGGCTTTCACAAAATGCACTCTCGTAAATGCTGTATTAGAGAGGAACCCCTTTATTGTTTCTCAATTTTCCACACATCTTAAGTCATTGGTATAGATATTTGGACTGTCTCACATCCTCAAAAAGCACACCCCCCAGAGGGGTAGGTAATCCTGTTCCAGTTTGTGGCCTAGAACTGAGAATCAGACTTGAAGAATAAAAAGTTTGGTGTCACCTGACTGAACAGCATGATATAGTGATTCCTTTGCTTGTTTTGTTTTGTTTTGCTTTGCTTTGTTTTAGGTCATAATAAAAGGGTTCCTACTCCTTGCCTCTGAACAATGCACATATTAGTAATGAATTGATCTCCTTCAATAAAGAAGGATTTTGAAATAAATGAAAAATTCACTTTAATTGCACATTGCGATGGTCTGAATGTTTGTGTCTTCTCCCTACAGATTTATATGTTAAACTCCCAACACCCCCACGTGATAGTATTCGGAAATGGGACCTTTGTCGTGATTAGGTCATGAAGGCGAAGCCCTCATGAATGAGATTAGCATCATATAAGAAACCCCAGGGAGATTCCCTCACCCCTTCTTTCATGTGAAGGTAGAGCTAGAAGGCGCCATCTACGAACCAGACAGAGGGCCCAAACCAGACATCGAATCTGCTGACACCTTGATGTTGGACTTTGCAGCCTCTAGAACTGTGAGAAATAAGTTTGCTATCGCTAAGCCACCCAGTCTATGGTTTTTATTATAGCTTCTACAACAGACTAAGACACGTATGCTTGTAACTTTTGAAAGGGATTGGCATTTTGTGGACTGAGATACAATCAGGACAGAATTCACCCTCCTGTATGAAACAACTGAAAAAAAAAATGTACAAAAGGTAAGAAACAATGGTTCTCAAGACATTCAATATTAGGCAACAAAAAACAGTAATCTCAGTTGTGTCAGTCTACTACCTGGAAAAAGTTTGCAGGTCACAGAGCAGGGATGAGAGACTCAGGAAGAGCCCAGCAATATCTAGGAGCTGGGAAGACGGAAGTGGGCCCGACAAGACCAAGGCAGCCACAGTCTGCAAGTCACAGTACAAGACAGAACAGAGATACACAGATTTCCTTAAGTATTCATTGAGTACTGATTAGTACATGCATGTGGAAAATTATCTGAGGCCAGATAATTCAGTCTACTTACATTTATACGATACACTGCCAAGAAATAAGTTGGAAGCATTCAAGAGATATTTAAGACTAAGCAAGCTGAGGCCCTCACAGAAATGTTTAGAGTTTTAAGAAACAAAGACCTAGTTGACGAGCTGCCTCATCTCTTCAAATAAGCCTTAGCTCCCTGAACTGGTGATCTTCAAACACTGGGGTGCATAAAAATCACCTGAAAAGTGTGTTTTCCTTTGTTTCAGGCATGTTCATAATTACTCATTGAAGGATTTTTAAGATTCTTGCTTTAAAATACTTATCAGATAATTCCATTTATATTAAATCTGTGTCATCTCCATATTGACATTTATTGATTTTTTTCTCTCATTCAAATTGAGATTCTCCTAGTTCTTGGCATGGTGAGAGATTTTTTTATTGTGTCTGGACATGTTTTAAGGGTGTTATATTTTAAGACTCTAGATCTCATTTAAATCTTTTGTTTTATTTAGGCTGTGCAGAAACTGGACCCGTGATGGAAAGAATGCACTACCTCACTTCCTCTTTACCACTGGGAAGAGATGGAAGTCCAGACTCTTCCACTCAACCTTCATGGACACCACCATGGTGAGGAGGCGGGGAGCCACTCAATACCACCTGATGGAGGTGGGAGTTTAACTTCTGGGTGGCTTCCACTGAATAGTGGAGAGGGCTGGGGTGCAGAGAGAGGTACCTCATCACCGCAGGATGGGAGTAGAAATCCAGGCTCCACACCTGGCTTCCTCGAACACTGTTTGAGCACAGAGAGGGGAGAGTAGTTTGTATTACCTCCAGTCAAGGGAGAAAGTCTAGGTCCTCCACCTAGACTGCCCAACCTTTTCAACAAGGTAAGGATGTGACATGGTTTCTTCCCTGATGTTTTGCTGAAGTAGGGCATTTACTCTCAAAAAGTTTCTGTCTTGCTGGGGTATACCTTTCCCAATCTTTTGACAAGAGAGAGTAGGCTTTTCTTGGGACTTCGTTTTCTTCCATTGAAGTTTCTGTGTTGCAGGCTTCTCCAACAACCACTCTAGGATATGCAGGAGGCAAAAAAAAAAAAAAAAAAATCCAGATAACGCACTGTCATTTCATTCATTGAATCCTGGGATCCTTAACCAGTCCACTTTCTTCTCTCCACCTTTTAGAGACGTCTTATGTTTGTTTTACATGTATGTTCAGTTTTTAGCTGTACTTAGTGGGAAGGCTAGGGAGAAATGCATTTACTCTATTTGTTAGGAATTAGAAGTCCTATGTTTTTAAAATGCAGATTCCTGTCTAGCATCCATCTAGAAAATTCTTCCATTACATCCGCTTGAAGCCCAGGACACACTGAGGAAGTCAAATCCAGAATGAGAGAAGAGGACACTATTTAAGCTCCATAAATGCAATGAAACTGAGAGATGTGTTTATAAAAATGACCATAATAGTAAAAATCTGTGAAGCACAGTCTGTTTTCAAATGATTGTCACATCCCATGACCTTTAGTCCTTTCATTATTTATAGAAGAAGAACTCAAAGTCATTACCTGTCCAAAAAGTCATGTCAATAATCAGTAAAATTGAGGGAACTAGAAACTGTTTAAATGCAATGAAACTGAGAGATGTGTTTATAAAAATGACCATAATAGTAAAAATCTGTGAAGCACAGTCTGTTTTCAAATGATTGTCACATCCCATGACCTTTAGTCCTTTCATTATTTATAGAAGAAGAACTCAAAGTCATTACCTGTCCAAAAAGTCATGTCAATAATCAGTAAAATTGAGGGAACTAGAAACTGTTTTTTTTTTTTTTTTTTTTTTCCTGGCTCTATTTTTTTTCTGGCTCCGGAGTTTTTTTTTTTTTTGGCCTTTTTAACTCTGGATTTTTTCCGTATTTACAGTTAGCGGCAGCACTCCAAAGTTTCCTTTAGGTCAATGGTTCTCAATCTAGTTACACATTGAAGTTATCTGGAGAGCTTTAAAAAATATTTATTCCTCGAAAAACTAAGAATCGACCTACCATAAGATCCAGCAATCCCTCTACTGGATATTTACCCCAAAGACTTGAAAACTCATATTCGAAAAGATATTTGCACACCAATGTTCATAGCAGCACTCCTCATAGTGGCCAGGACATGGAAGCAACCAAAGTGTCCTACGATAGATGATTGGCTAAAGAAGCTGTGGTACATATATACAATGGAATATTACTCAACCATAAGAAGAGATGAAATACTGCCATTTGCAATAACATGGATAGACCTTGAGATAATCGTGCTAAGCGAAATAAGCCAGACAGAAAAGGTTGAAAATCACATATGTGCGATATAAACCTAAAAGCAACAAAGGAATAGGACAAACAAACAGAGACTCATGGACATAGAAAACGGACTAGTGGTTACAAGAAGGGAGGGGGGACGGAGTAGGGGGAAAATAAAAAAATAAAATGTTAAAAATAAATAAATAGATTTTAAAATATATATATATTTCTTTCCTTCCTTCC
>NW_006438113.1:21600796-21628852 GCF_000325575.1 Pteropus alecto | reverse complement strand
CCCTCCTTCCTTCCTTCCTTCCTTCCTTCCTTCCTTCCTTCCTTCCTTCCTTCCTTCCTTTCTTTCTTTCTTTCTTCCTGAGTTCCCTTCTCCTCCCAGATTTCTGTCTTTTCTAGGTATCAGGACTTTATTTATAATCTCCTTAGGTGATTCTAATGTGCAACCAAGAAAGAGAACCACTGTTTTTGTCTTCTTCTACCTCAAACAAGTAATTATAATCCATCCCCTTTAAAGAAAAACCCAATGGTTTTGCTAATAGCAACAAGTAGAGTCAGTTGGAGGTAAATTATTGCCTTCTAGGCCCCCTTTATGCTAAGCTCCGTCATTATTGTGTGATGCTAAGCTGTCACAGCAAGTCATGTCTCTAAAGCATTCATAAGGATGAAAAGGTTCAGAAGGTTTTAATATTAAAAGAGGACACCAAAACAAAGGAGCCGTGAGGGCCACCAAGTTTGCTACAAAGGGAGTTTGTAGCTGCCAATCAAGGGGATGGCAGCAGCCAGTGTTAAATTGCTTTGGAATCTTCTGATTTTGTTACTATATGAACATTTCCACTGAGATTCCCAAATTAACATTAAGTTGCAAAAACAAGAACACAGAAGCAGTGAGGAGCACAATACTGACCCCAAGTGGCACAAGACCTAAATGGCACTTCAATGTTCCTGCAGAGGTGAGAGCCGCAGGTTCTGGTAAAGAAATAAACATTCAGAACAAAGCTGCTCAGTTTTAATGATGCTTGGAACACACAAACGTGTTGAGTTATTTATCTGTAATAAAATTTGATACAAAAGATAGTGGTATTCATGAGAGAATATTTACTTTCAGGTAAATGTCCTACAATGTCATCATGCACATAAATTCTCAACTATCGGTGGATACAGGTAAGGTTAATAATGTTTACTTCAGGTTACAATCTAAATTTTACCTGAAAAACAAAATCAAATTCTGAGGAAATTTTCAATAATATATTCTAAAAGGAAATAAAGCAATTTTTACCAAAATATTTATAAGAGAGTTTTATCATTTGGTTTCTCAAAATTTGGAAACTCATTTCTAGGTTGTTTTATGAGTAGATGCTAAAGAGCGGAAAATATAAGCACACTAAAGAAGAAGATGGGATTGGGTGCTCTAAGGCAAATGTTGGAGGCTGCAAGCCTGCCTCAGCACGCTTTTCCAGCTCCTTTGTTTGTCACCCGAATGTGTTCTCTTACCTTCGTGTATTAAGAGGGGTATGGGAATTATGGGAAACTTGGAGAGTGATTGTATGAGCTTCTAAAATCACTCTGAAAGCTATCTCTCTGCATCTGATTTAACCCAGCCTATTGTTTGCCGTCCATTTCTTGGGAAATTTTCTATGGCCATAAACTCTCCCAAAAGTCTTTTTGTAGGGAGGAGGCAAGAGAATTAAAATGTTGATCAAGCTACATTCAGAGACTGCAATATGCTAATCAGCCCTGCAGCCAGGCCAGGAGGACACCTTCAGAACAAAGGAATATTTCTACTGGGATTACTAACAACCCATTCCCCATACCTGTGAAGGGGAAACAAGAACCTACAGAGTCATTCCCTATGGCTAAAACTATGGGGAACCTAAGGATTAGAGGCTGGGAAGTGCCAGCCAGCAGGCCTGTAGCACTACATACTCTTCTTCTTCACCTTCCTCACTATATGTCCATATCGAGGAAATGGGAACTAAAGAATGACATATAAACTAAATTCCCTGAACAGTCAGCCCCGCACTCTCTGCCTTTCCATTCTCCCTTAGTCCCTCTCACTCTCTGCCCGAGAGGAGACCACACTCTGTCTGTGGAGTGTTACCCCTTTTCTAATAAACTTTCCTTTTGACTCTAACTTTGGCGCGTGTGTTGAATTCTTTCCACACTCTCCGCCAAAGGACCCTCTTCTTCTCTCAGTACAAGGCTTGGTCTCCCTACCACTTGGGGAAATTTGCTCTCTCCTGCATCATTTTGACCAAAAGTCTTGTCGGATTTGTTATCCCAGGGCTTCCTGAGTACCCAGTATGGTGCGGGGTGGGGACAGAACAGTGATCTCAGCCATAACAGACTGCGAATGAAGAGGACACCATTTGCAGAGACAGGAAGGGAATATTGTGTAAAACAGGTGTGATCAAGGCCCTCAGTGAGAAAAGGTTCCTGCTATAAATTCTCCTTCTCACCCAGCAGACAGATATTCACATCAGTCTATATCGTAAAAGCAACAAATGGGGGGAAAAAAGTGGGGGGCGGGGGAGAGGATGGAGGGAAGCCTTCCTACAAAAGACATGAAACAAAAACAAACTAGACATGGAAAATATTGCCTCTTCTCACACTCTGCCAAGGCCTTGCTCCAGACCAAGTGAGTCTGAGTTTCTGGGCACCTACAGCAGCATCTGCCAAGTTTTCTCAATGAGAAGAACCACCTGGATGCCTATTAGATGTTGAAATTCCCAGGCCCCCCAGGGCCTATCCTAGAGCCAAATCAGAATCTCCAGGGCCTGGGAATCAGTACACTTCATATTACCTCAGCTGGTCTAGAGTGAGCGAGAGATATATACTAGATAATTATACAAGTATCTAGTGCCACAACAAAAAGAAAACAAGACATTACGTGGGCACCTGACTTAGTTTGAAGAGTCCAAGAAGCTCCCCAGAAGTGTCTTTTGAATAGTCATCTTAAGATGAGTAAGAGTTAATTAGGTATGGTGGGGTGGGGGGGAAGGTTAGACACATATATTTCAGGTATACAGGGGAAAAAATGTGCCAAATTTCTAGGTAGCTTATAGTTTAATAGTAAAGCAGAGCATGTACCTTAAACATTGGAGAAACAAGGTAATATATTTTAAGTGTCACTGGGCAAGAGGCCATTCAAAATGCAATAAAAATTCAGAGTCAGAATAGGGTTTGGGAAAGCGTGGAGGTGTGGGTGTTGAAGGAGCCAAAGAATTTCCATGAGAGGTTTAGGCTTTCTGAGTAGAAGGGAAAGGACGAGCAGAGACAGGGAGACAGGGGAATCCCACGACTGTCCATGAGATGGATGCACAGAGGACGTGAAGGAAAGTGGGCAGCAAGGGTGAAGAAGTACATTGGCCTTCGAATATCAGGCTAAGGGATTTTTTTCTTTCCCAAGTGTTGCATCATCTTGCTACTCCGTTTCTGGTCTAGCCCTTGAATAGTCTTACCTTATTATCAATATTTCTACTTAAAATCTTCTCCTTTTCAGTCTTTTGTACTCCCAGTACATTTTATAATCATTCGAATAGATTCCGTTGTGACAGATCTCTCGCCAAAGTGTCCTCAGTTTCCCAGGAAGAAATTATAGACTTCTATAGGTGTACGTGCACCCATATATAAGCAGTAGTATAAATGGCATTTGCTGGTTATTTTCCATTGTTCCTTTATGTACTTAACTCAGCTTAAATTAACTATGATTTTATTTTCAAATTAGTGTTCTCAAAGGAAAATGTATTAGATTGAGGCTTTTCATTTGGAAAACCATAATATTCTCATTACCATTTCAATGTCCATTTGGTTATTAAAAGCGATAATTCATGCTCACAGGCAGTAGCTCTGAATCAAGGCCAATAATGAGCGAGCAGAGCATTCTTTAGGCTTCTAGGCCTCAGCTAACCTTGTCTAATCTCACCATAGTGAGGGTCTATTTTCTCATAGCGCCCTGGATCAGTCACACAGACATTATTGAACATATCTGGGGTACGATGTTGCTTACAATAGATTTTATGATTCAAATCGGTCTCTTATTGTAGTTTAATTTAAATGGAATGAGTGACTATTGGCTTGAAATCCTATTGATTTGTCTGGCTCTTTTATTTGAAGAACAGATTCATTCCAGAAGGGGTTTCGTTTAAGCATCTATAGGGAGTCTCATGGAACTAGAAAACATTCAATAACTGAAGTGAATTTTAGGGCCAACTGCTGCTCCCTCTGTCCCTCTGCTGGGCCATCTGCTTTCACTCATGGTGTCAGTTTTTCTCTATGTATGTGCCCTACTTCCACCCACTTCCCTCCAGCCTTCGCAGCTCATTGAGTTTTAGCTTCCTCATATCTCAGTCTTGCTCAGAGCCCACCACAGCCACAGCCCTCTTCACAATCCTCTTGAAGTTCCAACTCCCAGTTAAAGGTCTCACTATTTTCTCTTCTAGGTACAAATTCGTAAGAGAATATTATTGGCTTAGCTCATCCTATTGTACCAAAAAAGCGAATGCCAAGCTGGGGTGACATTTAAATTACTGGATTTAGCAATTAGCTCTTCACTGGCACTGAACAATCGGAGGCCTGGAGCAGGGTCTTCGAAAACCCTTAGCCTGCCAGAGATTAACTCATTAATTGCTGAGCTGTGAGAAGATGAGGGGAGAGAGAGGTTCAGACAGCCAGGTCAGTGGAAGGGCACTGGGAAGGCTCAGGGAAGCCATGGTTTCCAATAGACACAGAAATATTTCAATATTTTTATAGCTAATATGGCCATACTGATGCATACTGCTGAAAACCCTGCATTCCTGGGGGTGGGGAGGGACAAAGATGTGATATACACAGTATGGCCACCTGAAAAGGTGGTCTGAGTTTAAGAGGCATTTGAGGCTCAGCCAATCCTATGAACATATTTGAAAGAGTGATAACCTTGAGGGGAGTAAGGACTTAAGTTCAGTTCCTATTCAACTCCCCAAACAACTATTCACACTCTCCTACATGGAGAGGAACCAATGGATTGTTCACTGCTATCAGCTGACTGTTGAGTGAGTGCTCCACTGGGTACAGTCCTGGCTTTGGACATATCTGACTATGGGGCTTTAGACAAAGGGTCTTAGTTTCTTAAACTTTACAATGACGAGTTTGTACAGAGTAAACTCTGCAATCCCTTTCCCACTTCAGAATCCTCTCACATTCGGAGGGTTTATTTTAAGATTTATGAGAAGTATAGGCAGCACCAACTTTAGGAAGGGGAGGAAAAGCAGGAAACTAACATTATTGGAAGAAATTCGGCACAGTAATGAAGAACATAAGTCCTGGGATCAAATCCTGACTTAGTCAATCGTAGTTCTATAACGTCGGACAGATTACTCACAGTCTCTCTGCTTCCGTTTTCTAATCAGTAAAATGGAATAGTAATAAGACTTCACAAGGTTGTTATAAAGAATAAGAAAATCCATAAAAAGTGTTTAAATCAGTGCCCAGCACAGAGCAAGCAAACAACAAATATTAGCCAGCATTATTATTGGAAATTTCCATCGATTTTATCATTTAATTATTTCAACAACCATACAAGAGATGCTATTAATTCCATATTATCGATGAGAAAAACTGAGGGGTATTTTAGTTCACCTAAGTCAAGAGTTGGCAAACTTTTTCTTAAATGGCCAGTTAGTAAACATTTTAGGCTTGACAAGCCATACAGTTTCTGTAACAACTACTCAGTGCTGCCATTATAGCTGAAAACAGCCGTAGACTACAGTAAATGAATGAGTGGGGATGTTTTTCAATAAAACTTCATTTACAAAAACGGGTCTTTTGTCAAACCCTGGCCTAAGGTTATGAGGCAAACAATTGGCAGTCAGAATTTGAACCCAAGAAAACACATTCTCTAACCACATCAGAGGTTTTCTAAATCTTCTTTTAGTCATGGCAACATTTTTTGCAAATAAAATTTTACGAAGACCCCAGGAGATAAATTACAGCTAGACGCGCACTCACACGGTCTCCTCTTAACCATCCCAATTATTTCCCTTGAATAAGTCAGTGGTCCTCAAACCATGTGGGATTTGTTAAAAATGCAGATTCAGAGGTCCCTACTTTCATAACCTCTGGTTCAGATGGCTTGGGGTGGTGGCTGGTGGTATGTATTGTTTACAAGCTACCCAGGTGATACTGACTCAGGGGTCCTTAGACTACTCTTTGAGAAACAGGAGTATAGGATATTACAATAAATGTAATTTAATTCTTAAGGCTGATTTTATTGAAGATAGGAGCACAAAACAAGAAGCATCATGACACAGAAGCTGAGTTTCACTGGCTTTACAATTTCGCCTTGGATTTGGGACAGAGTTTCATCAATTTTTGTATAATCAGTGCCCTTATCTGAAAACTTCGTCAGTTGCCTTGTAAAGCAATGATTCCTTCCTACTTATGTCATAAATTTCCTTGGTACCTGATCTTATTAATGTGAAGTGTGTACAGACTCCTCCCTTAATCCTGCTGTGAATCTAACAGGAAACTACTAAAACAATGGGATAGAAGATTAGCAATAGGAAATTATTCCGTAATCTGGCCCTTGAAAGAAACATCCAAGAGCTCTAACATACCTGCAGAGAGTAAAGGCCATATTGAGTCATAGGACAGATATATTAGAGTGTCTGCCCCAAGCAGCTGGTGACAGCTCAGTGCAAGGAGGCTTTAAACAGGATGCCAGACAAGCAGATGTCTGAGAAGTGTGGGCTGGTATCTAGTTTCATATCCAAGAATACTGATAGCTGAGCGAAGCACAAGCATTCAATTTTAATATTATTGTAAGTGCTGGAATGTCCTAATAAAACTTGAAAATCTGTGCTTGTTGGGCTCACAGAGAACAATCTGCCCTTTTCTGGGCTATAAACTTGCCATCGTGCAGTGCCAGTAGGAAAGCAGGCTTTCCTTTAGCAGGCCTTGCTTTTCCTTGGCCTCTCTGAGGCCACCTTCAGGAAAGAGTCTCTAACGGCACTGGGTGCCTATACCTGGCTTGGACCCTAGCAGCTGGAGTTGCTAACACAGATCCACTAAATAACCACTTGCCAGATAACTGAAAGCTGGAAAGGGCCTGTGAGTCTCCCCACTCCCTCCCTCCCCTGCTTAGGCTTAAAGGGGCACAGCTCCACAAATATTTTGTCAAAAGGCTCTTGCCTTTCCTGAAAAGCTGTCAGTCCGACCCCTCTTTGGGGCTGCTTCTGGGGATTCAATGGCGAGAACAGCACTGGTCTGAAAGTTGCAATATATCAATAATGCCAGCAGCTACAATTTATTGGAGGTCTACCATGTGTCGGGCTATTTGCTAAGCACTTTTTCTACACTACTTCATTTAAATCTCACCACAATGTTAGGAGGTTCTTGCTACCCAAATTTGGTCTGTGAACTAGCAGCACAGGCCTTATCTAGAAGCTTATTAGAGATGCAGAGTCTCGGGCCCCACCCTGACCTACAAAACCCGATTCTGTACTTTTACCAAGCTCCCCGGGAGATTTTTGTGAACATTACAGCTGAAGAGACACTGATGTAGTTCACAAACTAATAGCTCAACCATCTCCTTCCTAAGTATTGGTTTTCTTACCTGAAAAAATGAGAAGGTTAATAATCCCTTTTACTTTTTGAGCACATTGCCGCGTACACGCTGCCTCTGACCCTCACAACGGCCCTGAAAGGCTGGTACTCAGATTCCCATTTTACACGTCAGGAAAACAAGGCCAGAGCAGTAAAACAGCTTCCCCATTTGTAAAGTTAGTAAGCCGTCAAGCCAGGATGAAGACCCTCCCCTCACAACAGAAAATAATACCTTTCCCTCTCTGTCTGCCACAGCGCCTCCTTCAGATGATCTCAGGGATCATTCAGCTGATCGTCAACAACTGGCTCGACCCAATTCTTACTCTGTGGCCATATTAACCCGCAGTGCTCCACAGAATCCCTTGTTCTCCTACCTGCCTCGGTACATCCCATCTGTGCACCGCATTGAGGCCCCAGGCTCTTCAAACCTTGGATCAGTTGCGGCTGATTAGCTGACTCTCCTCGTGGTCTCTGGTTTGTGTCACCGCTGACTACCGGTCACGCCTGCTCCTCTGCAGGTCAAGACCCGGCCTCACTTGAAAACTTCCTAGAAATGGGCTTGCCCATTCCCATTCCTTTTTAGATCCTAGGGCATTTATAAAGCAGTTTCTAATTAAGATAGGCAGTTAGAACTAGTTTGGTACATTTTATCACTATGATACAGGAAAGAGGCATGAGAACCACATGAATTGACTAAACATTAAACCAAGTGGAATTCAGAGCCTCCTAAGTGCTGTTAGACTCAGAACCTGGTTGATAAGCCATTTGGCCAGACCACAGGGAACCTACAGAACAAAGGAAGATTGCTGCTGAGATGACTAACAACTGCTTACCCATACCTTTAACGCTGCTTATCCATTCCATAACAGGAAATCAAAGACTTTAAACTGTAATTCTCCAGCTGTAACTTTATTTAATTCTTCCAACTCTAATTGGACAAGTTAAAGATAAACCCAACCATTCATTCCACTCTTTACTCCCTATAATCAGTAAGCTTTTGAAAAAACCAAGAAACAGATATAAACCCAGTTCCTCACACATCTTGGTTCTCATTCTCTGACCTGAGAGGAGACCATGCCCTGTCTATGGAACGCTGTTCCTTCTCTAATAAATGTTTCTTTGTCTTTAATTCTGGCTTGCTCTTGAGTTCTTTCTTGTGCAGAGCCAAGGGCCCTCTCCTGGAGGGCATAGGGTTTGAGACCCCATTCGGGGGGATTCACCTCAACCCCCTGCATCAACTACATCTGACTCATTCCTAGTGAGAGAGAAACACTGACACATCTGAAGCCCTATCACATGTCATCTAGCTCGCCCTTTCATTTTACATTGTGGCAGTTTGAGGTCCAGAAAGGAAAGCCTTTATTCTTCTCATCAGAAGATCTGTATAATGGTTGCCCTGAGCCTCTTGAAATGAAATTTTAACCCACCCTATTATATCCTGCAATATTACCATTATTCATTTATTTATTATTTACATTCAACCACACAGACACACACACAGACACATACACACACACAGACACACACACACACACACACAAACCCTGCAACATGTCCTATGTCCCTAGGAAGCTCAATAGAATTATAAAAGCTTAAAGAGAAGAAGAAGAGAGAAAGAAACAGAAAGATGAAAAAAAGACCATACAGAAAGAATCTTGAATCCATGTTCACCAATTCAGAAGGAATGAAGTTAATCAAAATTCTGCAATAGTAATAGTTAGAATAGCTACCACTTATTGTGAATATACTATATATCAGGCACTCTTAAGCATGCTCCAGCTATGACTTCATTTAATTCTTACATCTCTAATGGGGTTCTGTTATCAACCCCAAAAGGAGGGAAGTGAAATTGAGCCGTTGAACAACTTACCAAAGTCAGAAAGTGATAGGACTGAAATTCAAACCCTGGTCTGCACTCTTCACCCTGAAACTACAGGCACTCATTCACCACCAACGCGTAGGGGCCCAGAAATGTCAGTTTTAACACGACCACGCTGAGCCCCAAAACCAGAAGCAGCAGTGAGACTCCAAACAGGAAAGATTTCGTTTGGGACAGCTCGACTAAAAAGGCGACATTCCCTCCTCTCCTGGATTCTTGCAGTACTGTGGCTGCTTTGGAAACAAATGTTGCACACTTCTTCTACTCCTGCCCTTCCCCCTGGAAAACCAGAAGCTTCTCCAGTTCCACATTAACTGGTTTCTCATTATGTAAACAGTCTGAGCCATTTTAGTTCAATTTATTGCTACATTAGTCCCAAACCTGGCTAAGGAAATACATTAACTTTTAATAACATGTCTTTGATGACTTGTAGAAATCAGCTTCTGCCAGTTCCTTTCTTAAATGTATCCTTGTGAATCAGGGAACAATGGGAGGAAGTGGCAAATTAAACCTGGTGTTCTTTTGCCTCTGAGGGAAAGAAAGGAATCTAGGGAGAAAGGAATTCTTGGGAGAACTTTAAAAATCCATCTAATGCTTAATCATCTGCTGGAAGCATATGGTAGTGAATAGTAACTTGTTAGCAGGTTCCTAGTACTGACCATGCCTTTTCTCAGTGTCCTGGTCTTGGTACCAACCAGCACCAGGAAAAGAGAGAAACTTACTTAGAAAGTCTGTGGGAGTTACTCTTCCTGATCACAGCCAGGCTCTCAGAAGTAGGGAGCAATTTAGGTTTTATACATTGCTGTAATAGACCTGAAAGTAATTCAGAATCTAATCACAAGAAGAACCTTGAGAATCAATGTAATTTTTAGTCAACATCATTACCATCACCATCAACAAATGTTTATTGAGCATCTACGACTTTAGATGCAAGGAATACAAAGAAGTCTGAGCCCCTCTTCCCGCTTTGAGGGGGCTTCAATAGAGAGAAAAATAATGCGTAGTAGAGTTCAGTCAAGATGGATGGTGTTACTGGACCAGCAAAGGAAAGTCAGAATGAGGAGGCAGTATGGGAAAGGTATGGAAGTCAGAATTCAGATGATGCCTTCAAGGTAGGATTCTGGAGTGTGCTTGGGATTTATGTGGCACATATTCAGGAAGATTTCCAGTGGGCTTGTACAGCCTGAGACAGGGAGAGTTCGGGGAAATGGTTCAGTTAAGTAAGGCAGATACAGACTCTAAAGGTTAGCCTGTGGAAATATAAAATAAAGGACCACTGTAGATGCCAACAAAAAGAAATAAGAAACCCACAATTGCCCTCCACGTACCTCTAAAATTATCTGCAATTTCTCACTGATCTTTTTACCAGAGGCAGTAAAATAACAGAGAAACTATGTTGAAACACTTCATTTTTTTTCTCACTGATCCTACACTCAAATTTCCTTTGATTTTTGCTTTCCTCCCTTGGTGTATTTTTTTTTTTAATGTTTATAATTTATCCTATTTGAAAAGAGGCTTTGTTTTCAACAATACCATTTTAATAAGACATTTTCCTCAAAGAGACTTTGTGAAGGTTGTTTATTGTTGACAATATCGACCAAGTGTTAGCGCTCCTCTAAAGAAAGATGCTGGTTAATCCGTAAGCAACCATAGGCACCTGGGGTAAGTTTGTTGCCTGGGGCTTTATTCTTTTAATTTGCATTGAAATAACTATGGTCTGTGAGGGCTGATTAACTCCAAACAATAGCAAAAGCAAAACCATTTAGGTTGGATATCCCCAAGATATGAATGGGTTGTGTTCCAGAGACATGTGAATTTGTCATTTGAGAGTCAAGCCAAGCTTTCCCACAAAGGAAAAAAAAAATGGTTCATAGAATGAGCAGTGTAATAATAGGCAATGGCTACTGTGCCCCTGTCTTGCTACGAACACTGGTCTCTGTGCTCACATGGATTATTCCACTTATTCCTCAGAGCAAATTGTGTAAAGTTAGTGTGATTGTTACTCTCGTTTTGCTGAGGGAGAAACTGGGAATCAGAGTATGTAAATAACTTGCCTAAGGTTATACAACTAGAAAGTGGCAGTACCACAATGATTCCATACTCTTAACCAGTGTTTGATTCTGCTTTTTCTGGAAATACAGATTCCAAGCAAGACCAGGCAGGAATGGAGAGAAGAAGGACAAGAAATCAAGGATGAGGCAAGTGAGGTACTTGCCTGGGGCACAAAGGGGTGCAAGAAGCTCAAGAGGCCAGCCCCAACACACTAGTCTAATCTGTGGTGAAGCTATCCTCACATATTCTCCATACCATAGTGCTTGGCCAGCCTAGGCCATCCAGTATATCCATCTTGCCAAACTCGTCAGTCATTACAAACATTAGTTTGTATCAGAATCACATGGAGGTCCTTAATGAAATTCAGATTCATGTCAATGAAAAGAATCTGAATCTCTGAAGATATTAGAAAGATTTTTATTTGGGCCTATCCAAGGATTACAGCCTGAGGCAGAGCCTCAAGAAACCTTGAAACATGCTCCAGCTTCAAAAAAGTGGGGCACTTACATAGTCAGAGGTGTAATACATCTGGTACATTCGAAGTTCCAATTAGGGTACATACAGTTCAGTGATTAACAGTTTTACATCGAATGGGAGGAATTCCCATTCGATATAGGGAAGATAAGGTTGGGTCATAGTGCCCGCTGGTGTCAGGGAGTCTGGAGATAAGGTCTGGAAATAATTAAATTACTTCGATCGAATCTCCTTGAGGTGAGTTTTATAAGGTTGTAGGAAAAATAGTCACTGTTTTCTGTAATCACTGATCTTTTGTGCTGAAGCTGCAGAAGATAGATGTGACCACCCCCATGGTTTGTCTCAGGAAGGAATTTTAGAAAGACTCATTGTTCTCTCTTAGTTAGTGATTAAAATAAGTACCCTTTCCTTTCTTTACTCCTGGGCTTCACTCCCCACCCCACCCCACCCCCAAAAAGTTGAGATTCAGCGGGCTGGATGTGATCTTTGTTACACAGCTGGCATTGACCCCTCTGTCTGGCCACTCACATGAGGACTTGGACTGGGAACGGAAACAGAAAAGGTCAGCCTGAGAGCACAGCTACTTGGCAGTAGAGAAGAGAGGGGGAGAAGAGGGACAAAAAAAATCAAGGACAAGCTGCTTCGGGGCGACATAACCAGCTCTTTCCACAGAGAAATATGCTGGAAAGCCACTGAAAATTAGCCAGGCTGGAATGGCATTGATGACCTTAAACAAAAAGTCACCCAGATATTTCTCCAGCAAAATCGGTTTATTCTAGAACAACCAAGAATTGCAATCTGGAATACACAACCCTGGCGAACCACACGAGAGTCCTCTAGGGACAGGAACCTCATAGAGGGGAAGAAAAGTTGGAAGGTCTGTTACAAAGTTCTCCCTGCTGTGCTTTAGAGCAATGTAGGGTAAGAGACTACTGTGTTCTGGCCTATTTCATTTTAAATGAAGTTTCTGTTCACTAATTTTTTTTACAACATTATTGAGAATCATTTTTAACAGATGCTACTTGCTATTACAGCAAAACACATGATAAGCACTAATCAAATATGCAATGTTATGATCATATTTCGAAACATTTATTTATATTTTTTAAATATTTCCTTGAGTAATTATAGGAATGATATATTTATCAATATTTAACTCTTCTCCATTCTCCAGAGTTAACACCACTGAGGAAATACCAAGAAAAAGGAAGGAGAGAATATGGACTTAATATTTAGTAGTCATACTATATCACTATATGCTACATGTATGTACCATATCACTATACACTCTATGTTCAGACTACATACTATATCACAGAATAGTTCCTCCACTGGGACAAAAGCTCCCCTAGAGAAGCTTATTCTTTCACCTCTTTCAGGTCTTTGCTTAAATCTCCCCAACTACACTATTTAAAAATAACACCTCACTCACCAACATGACTCTCTACCCATTTGCCCAGCTTTCACCATCTAACATTTTATGTATTTATCTATAGAATATAAATCCATGAGAGTAAGGACTTCATTATATTCGCTGCTGTCCCCAGCTCCAGGAACAGTGCCTGACGCACTGTAGGTTCTCAATAAATATTTGTATAAATAAATTAATAAAGAATGAAAGTGATTTAGGTTGATGGAAAAGGGGATAAAATTTTCAGGGAGGGTCCCAGCTTAAGCAAAATTTAGAGGATGGGACTATGTGTGAAATGGGGAACAGACGGGAAAACATGTCTAGAATGTGGTAATAAGTTTGCATTAAAATACATAGTCAAAAATGGTTGGGTTCAAAATAAATCTCTAATGAGATATTTCGAGACAAATATCAGGGAAGATTATCACAAGATAGGCATCCTAAATGGAAAAAAATAGTATATGATATATATGTGATTGTACACAAAAAGAGAGAAACTGGCAGAACATTAATAATAGTTACATCTGGTAGGTGAAGTTATGGGTGATTTTACTTATCTTCCTTTACTTTTCTATGTTTTTCCAATTTCTTTAATAGCATGAACCAATTTTACAATTAAAAAAAGACATTTTAAAATTGCTTTTGATTTCTAAAGTATTGAAAGATAATGTCCTTGTAAAGTCATTATTTTCTGTATGAAATATGATTATTTAGTGAATGCCATGCATATTTATAAGTAGGTAAAGTTGGGAGAAGAGTTACAAGAGAAAAAAAGATTTTAGGACCTCTCCAAGAAGTGATGTTTGAGTGAAACCTAAGTGACAACATGAGCCGGCCATAGAAGGAGAAAGAGTTTTCCAAATTTCTAAGCAGAAGGACTAACAAGTGAAAAGCCTCTAAGGTGGAATGAACTTAAGTGTTTGATGTTCAGTGAGCTTATGCGATCCAATTTACATTCTCTTTCTGCTGTGTGAAAATCGAAAGAGGCTGGAGGGAGTGTAAAGAAAGGAGGCAAAACTAGAAGCATGGAATGCAGTTAAAAAGGCTTGTACATAACCCTAAAAAGATAACTTGATCTGGGTTAATATTGTTGAGATGGAGAAAAGTGGAAAGACTAGGGATATATGTGAAAGGCAGAGCTAACCAGACTTGCTAATGGATTGGTTGTGGGAAGTGAAGAAAAAAGAGAAATGAAAGAAATTACTGCCAAGTCCTATGAATCTAGCCTAAACTACCAACAGCTTCTGGAGGCGTATGGATTAGCATTACACTTAGAGCATGACATTGAAACTCCTATATTATTTCTTCAAAGGGAGCTACACCTCAAAGAGAGAAGTGCTGTTTATGTACTGTTATCAAGTGTCCGTGGGTGCTAAAAGCATTGCTGGCGGGCACTGTGAAATATAGTGTAAAAGAAATGGAAGGGACGAATCTTGTTGTCTTGAAGTTTATGAACTTGTAGGTAAGGCAGGATAAGAACAAATGTATATAAATATGAATTTTTCACACGCTTAGCACTGACATGAATACTCTGATTAATCAAAGAGGCTGATGTGTTTATTGCAATTTCATCGAGAATTATAACTCTAGTAAATCACACCAAAAAATTTAACTTTGGTTCATAATTACATGATCAGAAAATGATCACAGTTAAAAACATTAATGCATAAATCTGATTCAGTTTCACATGCCTATCTTTAGCCTTCGTAGTCATATAATGGCATGTCACTCTGAATGACAGGATCATCAGCTTATTTTATTCCAGAGCTGGCTTTATCCAGCACAAAAAAGAAAAGGCCATCTGAATGATGGGCTTAATTTTCACTTGTCATACACGTGTTTTGAATTCTGTAATATAGACAGAACAGAGAGAAATATAAGAAACTTGCCTTCTAGGGAAGCTACTGAAGACAAATTTGCCATCAGAATAAATCAAAGATAGAATGGGAAGAATTTCTAATAATTGATTGTCACCTGCAAGCTTGTTATATGTAAATATAAACTCGGAGAATAGAACAAATGGAAAAACAGGTAATTATGGCATTGTTTCTAAATTAAGAACCATTCAGTACTGATAATTCACTAGATTCTGGAAAATTTTACTTATGCTCATAATAAAACAAGAGTGAAAATAATTATCAAATTTAGAAGATTTTTTATTCTACATAATTTATGCCTATTTAATCTCAACAAGCTTCGGCAAGTGATTAATCGGTTAACAACTTTTCTTTCTCTGGTGGTTGAACTATGATTGCAAATTTTATTTTTCACATTTTTATTCACTACCACGAAATTAAGAATTTATCCACTTATTCAACTGCCAAAGAACCTATAGGCCAATGTATTAATATCAGGAAGATTTCCTTCCTTCCTGAAAAATGAGTTGTAAATAGCCTTCAAGGGCTGGAAGATTTAGAGAGTCCATTCTTCTCTCATCTGGCAGCTGCTAACAAAGGAATCAATGCAGAGTAATGGTTAAGAACACAAGTATTAGAGTCAGATACTGAGTTTTAAGTTCAGCTACTCTGTGCACTTAGAGCGGAACCATTGGCATGTTACTTAAACTCCCTCAGATGTAAAATGGGAATCCTTAAACCCAACCCATAGAGTTTAAGTGAAATAATGTACGTCAGGTTTTGGGCACAGTGCCGAATATAATAGCAAATGTTCTAAATTGGCTATGAGGATTATTCAAGAAACTCTCAAGCTCTCTATATAGTTTACCATTACTACTACCTTCTCCAGGCTACCACACCTCTTAAAATATCTTCATTCCCTATTCTCTTGTTTATGCCTTCACTTATTCGACAATTATTTATTAAAACATGCTATTGAACCAATTACTCATGCCAGATGTTGGGCCAAGTTCTAAAGATACAGCTATAAACAATATAAATGAGTTCTCTGACCTCATGGTTTTATATCCTACTTATAATATAAATATAAGACAACATAATATGATATATGTCTTGGTGTGAGAAATTTAGGCTATAATTGGATCCCCTAACATAGATTAGGTTGAAATTCGGACTTGAGGGTGAGGGAAGGCTTTCTCGTGCACAGTATATTTACGTTGCAAATAAAAAGGGAATCCAGAATAACTAGGAGAAGGGAAGAATAGTATTTCAGATAGAAAATTCAATGTGAGCAAAAGCCCATGGTTGAAAGATGGTACAGCATTCACAGTGGTGAAAGTGCAAGGACATGGGAGATGGCTCTGGAAAAATAGCAGAGCCCAATCATAATGACGCCCGCTGCTTTTTCTATCCAGTGATCCCTCACCTGCTTCCCACTCTACCTAAATGATTTTCATAGGAACCGTCACGTTTTCACCAGACCCCATTCTCCCTCCACAGTTGACTGGTCTAAGAGTAGGTACCCGATCTAAGCTGGGCCAACATCCGCCTTCCCTTGGAATGTTACTCTTTGAGGTGATGAGAGTAGTGTGTTCTTTCTCTGCTGGATGAAGCAGGGTCACGTTTTCACCAGACCCCATTCTCCCTCCACAGACTGGTCCAAGAGCAGGTACCTGATCTAAGCTGGGCCAACATCCGCCTTCCCTAGGAATGTTGCTCTTTGAGGTGATGAGAGTAGTGTATTCTTTCTCTGCTAGTTGAAGCAGAAAGATCTAAATTCAGGAGCCACCAGCTCATGTTTTATGCCATGTGGAGAAGGCCAGTCTATGGCAAGAGAAAAGGGTGAAAGCTCAGAGCGAATCGGAGATGGAAAGCAGAAACTGAGTTTTGAAAACAGTCCCTGTTTTCAGCTGTTACTTCCTAAGGCTCAATGGCACCTCTGTTATTTACATGGCTTTTTCCATGAGAGCTCCAGTATCTTTCCAACAAATTCATCTTTTTACTTAACCTAGTTGAATTGGATTTGTACCAGCAAATAATATTTAAAAAAAAAAAACCTAAAAATATTAATTTGAGTAATTTTTAATCTAGCTTTCCACTCAGTTCTCAAAAGAAGTCTCACTTTGTGTTAAGTACATGGATACCTCTTGTTTTGTAATGGAAGCAAAATGATGGCCAATCGAAAGAAGTTTTTCTCCACTCTGACTTACAAGAACAATAGAGATTAGAACCAATCTAATCTCTACTCCCCATCCTCTGAAAAAAAGTCCTTAGGATGAAGTATGTTTGTTTAGAGCTGGCATTTAAAACAATTCCTTATTTGAGTCTTCAATGTATAAATTGGTTATGAGAAAGAGTACACATTTATTAAAGGCTCTTTAACAAATTGTAGAGTATTAATATCATTCATTGTAAATTATAAACTTTGAAAAATGAATCTTATTAGGAAAAGATTGGGAAATACATCTTGAGAGCTTGAAGTCCTGATAGTTTTTTTTTTTAAGTATTCAGAACTCTGATTAATAAATTTGCCTTATTTTCGTTGCTTTAATTTTATAAAGCTCTGTAAAAATTAACTTTCCATAATGGTTCAAAATTGATTGCTTTAATCCAATCACAGTTTATTCAAAGGAGGAAGAAAGTGAAACTTTACAGGTTTTCTGTCATCTGTCACCCTATTCTGGCTTTCAGACATGTTATTTCAATTAATCCTAACAGCTTATTTATAGAGGAGGAAACTAAAGTTCAGAGATGTTGATCTGCTTGCTAAAGGTCATCGAGTGTTTAAATGGGGACGATAAAGTTTTTTAGATTACAAGCCCATACTTGAAATAATAGGCTTAATCATTTGCAATTTCAATTCGCCAATCATCATTTGAAATAAATAGGTCAGTGCAAGCCTTGAAAATATTTAAAAATAAAGATGGTATAGTACTCTTCAGTAAAATGGGAAGGCTGAAAAATGTACAATTTGGGGATGGCTAATTAATAGCTCTAACTAATAAATCAGAAGTTAAGACTCAAAACAAAGTGAATATTTAAATTAGTGATGACTTTCATTAAGGAATTGGGGGTGGAGGGGGAGACAATGTTCATGATAGCGCTTTTATTTTTATTCTTTAATTTTTGCTGCTTGCTTTGTGTTGTGTTATGATGTAAGCTGTATTAAATCTTTAGGGTCACAGATTTAATATTAACAGACCACAAGAACAAATGTGTTCACTCAGCTTCTATTTCACTCTGTCTGCTCTGTCTAAAAGCATTGTTGTCACATTGGGAAAGGTGAAACTAATATTGTTAAGAGGGAATTGAAGCCACAGATAGATAAAGAGAGTGTAAATGGGGACCCAGGTGCTCTAAATGAATTTCAAGCTGGGCAAAGAACAAGTGCAGAGACCACAGAGAAAACTGCCTTTGGTAATTCTTGAGGAATTGAAGAAAAGGAAAGCAATTCCTTATAATTAAAAGTAATTATAATCCTCAGTCTCACAAAATAAAAGAAGAAAGTGGATTCTACAGGCTCTAAGTAATTTAAATTTATAAAGAAAAATGGAAGGCTTAATACAATCTACCAATGGTGCTAATGGATGTGCGGCTAGCTGGGGAAAAAATAAAAAAACAAAACTTGTCCTTTTCCTCTAATTAACTTTACCTTGTGCTTCATGAGAGTAAAAGGAAGAGGACTGAATATTCACTTGGTCAGAAACAACAACACCAACAACAAAGATTTAGAGCAAAGATTCATAAAATGGTCTGGGTTGAGCAGATGAAACTCTCTGGAAGTTGAATGATTACAAGCATTCAGTCCCAATCCTTCATCTGCAAGTACAGTAGTGTCCCCTTATCCGTAGGAGATACACTCCAAGACCCCCAGTGGATGTCTGAAACTGCAGTTAGTACCAAACCCTATGTATATTATGTTTTTTCCTGCACATACATACCTATGATAAAGTTTAATTTATAATTAGACACTACCACCTATCCTGCCGTCCGCCCCCCCTGCCCTCCGTGTGCCTCACATATGCCTTGGTCTGCCTTCAAAAGTCAAACACAGAACTACCATGTGACTTAGAAGCCCAATTCTGGGTAAATGCCCTAAATACCAGGGAGTCAGACAGATACTCTGCACCAATGTCCAAAGCAGCTGAAAGGTGGAAACAACGCAAGCCCATCAACAGATGAAAGGATAAACACAAGACCCCCGGTGGATGCCTGAAACTGCAGATAGTACCAAACCCTATAAATACTGTGTTTCCTCCTATACATACATACTTAGGATAAAGTTTAATTGATAAATTAGGCACAGTAAGAGATCAACAACAATAATTAATAATATAATATAACAATCATAACAATATACTATAATGAAAGCTAGGTGAATGTAGTCTCTCTTTTAAAATATCTTATTATCTTTCACTTTTTCACTAAAAGGAAGCACTTTATGGCTTCTGTTTGGCATGTCCCAATTGCCAGCATCACTACTCTTGCGCTTTGGGGCCATTATTTAGTAAAATAAGGGTTACTTGAACGCAAGCCCTGGGATGTGATAACCAACATGGCTACTAGTGACTAAAGGGTAAAAAGCGTCTACAATGTGGATACACTGGAAAAAGAAATGATTCACGGGAGATTTCATCGCACTGCTCAGAAGGACGTGCAATTTAAAGTGTGTGAATTGTTTATTTCTGGAATTTTCCATTTAATATTTTTGAACTACAGTAGACCTTGGGTAACTGAAACAGCAGAAAGTTAAACCATAGAAAAGGGGAAGATTACTATAAGGTACTGAATAGATAAAGCATTTGAAAATCAATTTTTATTCAAATATATTATATATACATATCTTTCTGCTATATATATGTATATATGTGGGGGAGTCACCTTTTGCTAAAACTACTTTGGATACTGAGAATAATGGTTTGACACTTCCAGCACACAAATCTCCCAGCATTCTACACGGGAATATAATTAAAAGTATGTTAATAGGACAATTTGATGTAAAATATTCCTGAAAGGAAATTTTCAGTAAGGACAAATTGGGTATGAACAAAATTAACAGAAAGATATTACTGTCAAGCTACATGGCTTTTGGTTTCACTCCAACAAGAGGTCTCAAATTGTGTGTCATTTGTGGTGGTGGGTGTGAAACATTTATAATGTGTGAGATGAATACTATTGTGTTTCTGCTTAATGCTGGAAAACTGTCAACCCCATTTCAAGGAAGCATTGGCACATGGAGTCTGACTCATGCTGAGAGAGTTGAAAATTATAACCTTTCAGTAGCACATTAGTCTTCATTTTCCAATTTATTTGTAGCATTTTCTGACTGTAAGGCATTTTCGTAGCATACATATATTGCTATAGTTACTTAAAAGTCACATTTCATTCTAAAGCAAAGTGGATGATAAGTAAGTAGGCTGTCTTTCTCCATCCCCCGCCCTCCCCCCAGAGAAAACAGATTGTGGAATATGAGCTTGCCAGTATAATTTGAGATAGCAATTGAAGTGAGATAAAGAGTAGCTTAGTGAGTATCAGAATACTAAACTGGGAATCAAGAGGGACAGTCGTATTCCTAAAATTCATGATGTAACCTTGAACATGTTAATTTTTTTTATTATTCATCTTTCTTTTTTGATAAAATCAGAATGATATTCAAGTTTTATCTACCTCATGGGGATGCTCTGATGCTATAGGAGATAAAATGTGAGCCATGGGAATCGGCAGAAATGCTCAAGGTCACCGCCTATTTCCCTCCTTTAATTCACTCATTATCAGAATAATAAATGCCTCTTTGGTGCTTGTATGGCCCTTACTCCATGCCTTGTATTACAATATTTTCTCAATGATCATATGTGTTACTTTTATAATGATTTTTATTTATTTGCTTTTTTTTTTTTTAATTTAGAGGGGAAAAAATAGAGCCTAACCGTGTCTGTTTATAAATTGGGATTGTAGAGAAAAATAAATCCTGAAGTTAGTTGATGCAGAAATCCAGTAACACTCTGATACTAGCGTGTGATAATAGTATGCCCAAATTGTTCCAAAATAGTGGATTGGTGCCCCATGCCTGGTGATGACTCAGTGTTTATCATATCGGGCAGGCCTGGTCAAATTCCCCCTGCCAATACCTGCAACTCTTTGCCTACAGGCTTCCTCTGACCACTGGAACCCACTCTGCTCCCCTTGGGCAGACCAGGAAAGCCAGGGAACCGATGCAGCATCACTAAGACACTCACGAGAGACCCAGGACAGCTTTCAAGCAACAACTGACAGGAGCTGATGATAAAGACTCCAACTCTGGCCTTGTTTCTAGATCAGTCAGCTCTCAGATCCAGAGCCAATCAACTGAAGCCACTGAAAGCATTTTACCTGTGATACCAGAGGAAGTACATGTAGAAGAATTTCCCTGATCTCACCCCAAAAGGACTTATAGCCATTTACCCTTGCAGTTGTACACTGAGGATAAGGGAATGGCCGGTTCACTTGAGGAATATTTGGTAGAGTGTCTGAGCAAATCCCTGAATAGCCCCTCTATTAGAGTGGAGGGAGTGGAGACTAGGTGATAAATAGAGAAGTGGCTCAAGTCTGTCTTTCAGTGGGTCATTTTCTCAGTTTCTAGAAGCATAATTCAGATGATATCCTTACCCTATGTGAAACTCTCCCATTAGTTTAAGTCTGGGGAATAAGACTGCGGATGGGCCTGTGGCGAAGGGAACGTTTCCACTAGAGAAAACAGTAGGGGTTCCACCAAAATCTCTCATCATTGGCAGGTAAAGAGAGGAATTTCTACATTGCCAGAGATCATCGTCTCTGATAATTATAAGTAGATAGGATTGTTGCTGTATAATGAGGCAACAGGAATAGATCTGGAACCCAGAGAATTCATTAGAGTGCCTCTTGATACTTCCATGCCCTCCAGTAACTGTAAATGATCAAGTGTAATGACTACAACACCACTAAGACACTCACGAGGGGCACAGTCTTCTCAGAGATAAAGGTGTAGGTTACCCCACTGTGTAAGCAACCTCCACGTGCCGAAGTGGTGGCTGAGGGTGAGAGAGATCTAGAATGGTAGAGGAAGGAGGCGATAATTATCAATCATGTCCTTGAAATCAGTTGTAACAATGGAGACTGTAGCTTATCCAGTGACCCCTTGTGACTGGCTATAACTTGAAGTCGTATGAGATAGTTAACAGGGGGGCACAAGTGGATGTGTGAGAGGCAAGGAACAGACTATAGCAGAAACCACCAGAGCCTTGCTCTCAACCCCTTGACCACTCTCCATTTTCTTGGCTCAATTTTCTACAGCCTGCATTTTTAACTGCCTCAGGGCTCTCTCTGTCCCGGAGCTGACGGGAAATGCCACAGAATCAATCTGCCCCTACCCTGGAGCACACTTCCACCAAAGCCAAGGGGAATTCGTGGGTAAATACCCAGATGTCTCACTCCTTGGGTGAGATAACTCTGAGTTACATCTACATTGTCTCCCAGACTTTTCAGAGGAATTAAACTCTTGTTGCCTATAGTGGTCTCTTGTTGCCAACACATCCTTTTTTGCCTGCCTTTCCTTCCATTTCGTGAATTGTTACTCCTCTAGTGTTTTGTTTTGTTTGTTTGGGTTTTTTTTTGCTTTTTTTTTTTTTTATCATATTCCAAATAAATTGAATCTTTGTCTCATATTTGTGTTTGAGGGGACACGACTTTTTAGGGATGTATATTCTGTTAACAATTGCAAAGAAGGAAGCATTTGCTGGATAATTTCTCTTTTAGAAATAAGCAAAGATTTACTGCCTCTCATGCACAAACCCATTGTTTTCACCCTCCCACCCCCTCCAGGGGACCGAAAACAACCAGTACTTTTTTCTTTAGACCTTCATGTTCTCCTTAAAGACCTTGATAAGGGGGTGGGAGCAGCTATGGAATTTTTTCACTTTAGGTGGAAATAATGTGAAAGTGAATGCATACAGAAAGGAAAGGATATGATCATAACAGGTAATATTTATTCAGCACATCTATATACCAGATCCTCTGGAAACTGCCTTGCATGCTTTATTTCTTATTCTCACAGCAACTTTAGGAAGTACAGGATTGTTATTCCCACTTTACTGGTGAGAAAATGGAAGGATGTAGAGTTCATACAGCTGGGAGGATTCAAGTTTGGACATGGCTGCCTTGGAATTTCATGCATGCACTTTCCTCTATGCTACAGCGATTCCCTGCAATAAAATAAAGCAGGCTCTGTACATCTCCCAGGTTTGTAGCTCAGAGTATATACCAACTCGTGTAATTCCTCAAACCAGAACCATTAAAAAGCCCGAGAGAGTATATCAATTATGAGAACAAGGAGGAAAGGGTCTTAATAAATGCAGTTTGTACTCACCAGGACTCTGGTCATCACCTGCACTGCTCAGCCAGCTATAAAGCAAGCAATCCAATTACCCAACATGAGTAAATTGCTGAAAGTATGAAAACATAAGAAACTCACAACAGTGCTCTACTCAAACTTTCTTTTTCATTGCAAATATGCATACCTCAAGAAAATAGATAGGGATAAAAATAAAGTGAGACACCAAAAATATGATCCATAAGAGGGAAATTGATTTTAAAAACTGAAAAATGGACTTCATTAAAAGCAGAAAACAAACAAACAAAATAAAACAAAACAAAAAAACTTTTACTCTGTGAAATATCCTGCAAAGAAGATGAAATGCACAGTAGGAGAAAATATTTGCAAACCACATATCCAACAAAGGACTAGTACCTAGAATATATAAAGAACACTGAAAACTCAACAGTAAAAAAAGTTAGAAATAAAAAATTAAAAAATGGGCAAAAGACATGAAAAGACCTTTCACTGAGAAGGACATACAGATGACAAATAAACACATGAACCAATACTCAATCTCATTAACCACTAGGGAAATGCAAATTAAAACCAAAGTATTGGCAAGAATTTGGAGAAACTGCATCACTCATACATTACTGGTGAGAATTTAAAATTGTACAGCCACTCTGGAAAAGAGTACAGCAGCTTCTTATAAAAATAAGCATACATTTACCATGTGATCCAGCAAGTATTCTTGGGAATTTATCCCAGAATAAGGAAAACATATGTTCAAACAAAAACTTGTACATAAATTTCCATAACAATTTTTTTCATAATATCCCCAAACTAGAAGCAATCTGAATGCCTTTCAGTGAGTAAATGGTTAAACAAAGTGTTACATCCATATGATGGAACAATACTCAGCAATAAAAATGGACAACCTATTGATACACATGATGACCTGAAAAGATCTCAAGGGAACTATGCTGAGTGAAAATGTTTCAAAAGTGTGTATATTGTATGAGTCTGTTTATATAGCATTCTTAAAGTGACATAATTATAGAGATGAAGAACAGATTAGTGGTTGCCATGAGTTAGGGAATGGGGCAGGGTGGGAAGTGGCTGAGGCTATAAAAGGGTAGTTCAGGGATTCCTTGTGATGAAATTGCTCTGTATCTTAAATGTGGTGGTCGTCCCACTATTCCACACGTTCGATAAAATCTCATTGAACTAAACATACACATATAACATGCACATATGTACACTCACATACACATGAGTACATGTAAAACTTGAAATATGAATAAGGTCAATGGATTGTATCAATATTAATTTTCTTGTTGTGATATTGTACTGTAATTATGCAAGATGTTACCATGGGGAGAAGCTGAGTGAAAGGAATATGGAATTTCTCTGTAATATATTTTATAAGCACATGTGATCTACAATTACATCAAAATAATTTTTTTAGGTTTTGGAGAAACATGGTGGAATGAGAGACATCCCCAGATCTCTCCCCTTGAAACAACAATAAGCTGAACATCTAAAACTCAACAAAAAGCACCAAACTGCACACCAGCACGTCTGAGTGTGGGATCTGCTCATGAGAGCTACCACAGGTCAGAACCCTGAGTGTCAGGTGGTGGACTGGGAGACATAAAGAAGCTGTCTCTTGCAGCCACTGGAGCTCCCTGTAGGAGGGGGAAGGGAGAAGGTATAGCGAGTTCCCTGAACAGTCCTGCCTGGGAGAGTTATGAGTTCCACATGGCTGGCAGCAGGGCCCAGTCATCAGAGCAGAAAGCAGAAAAGTAGGATGGCTGAGAAACAACAGTTGATTTTTACCAGTGGTGTTTGCAAAACCAAGGCTGAGCTGCAGCCTCCAACCCCCAAATCAAAGGGTCCCTCCCCTCATATCATCCGAGACCGAACACCACAGAGCCCCAAGAGAATCTGAGCACATGCTACCAAAACTGTCGCTAACACTGACGGGGACTGAGATTGAGGGTAGTGAGCATGATTAAATATCTACAAAGAAATAAAAAGGTAATATTAAGGCTTTATATAAAGCAGGGATCCAAGAAACTTAGATGCCACCTACTGGAAACCAAAAGAAAAGTGCCTTCTTTGCAGCAAGCTAAAGAGACACCTTTATATAATAAATCATCTTTCTGGAAAAAAAGCAGAATACATTTCCATTAATGCCCAGGCAGAGAAATAGTCCATTAAACATCATGAACAACCAAGGTTACAAGGCATCTCAGAAAGAAAGAGAAAAATCTCCAGAAAGTAAGTTTATAGACATAGAAATATACAATTTAAATGACAGAGAATTCAGGATGGTACTTTTGAAAAAATTTAGTGAGGTCAGGAATTGAAAAAACAACTAAATGAGCAGAATGAGTTTGAGATTGAAACCCTCAAATAGAAACAAATCTTCACCAAGAGCTTCTGGAGATAAAGAGCACACTGAAAGAGTTAAAAAATGAAATAACGAGCTTGGGAAATAGAGTCGACCATATGGAGGGAAAGATAAGTGATATCAAAGATAGAAATCTAGAAATAAATCAGTAGGAAAAAGAGAGAAATCGAAAAATGAAAATTAATGTAAGAGAAATACAAGAACTAGCTGATACCATCAGGAGAGAAACATAAGAATAATGGTCATTCTTGAAGGGGAGGAAAAGGAACAGGGATTGGAAAGCATTTCAGAAAAATAGTTGATGAGAATTTCCCAAATCTAAGGAATGAGCTGGAGCTTGGAACTCAAGAAGTCAACAGAATACCCAATTATCTCAACCCAAAAAGGCCTTCACCAAGACACAAAGTTATCAAAAATCAAAAACAAAGACAGAATTCTCAGGGCAACCAGGGAGAAGAAAACAGTAACTTATAAAAGAAAACCCATTAGATTATCGTCAGACTTCTCAGCACATACCTTGCAAGCCAAAAAGGAGTGGAATGAAATATTCAAAATATTAAGTAAAAGGAAATACTATCCTAGAATAATGTATCCAGCTAAACTCTCCTTTAGATATGAAGGGGAAATTAAGACCTTTTCAGACATATAAAAATTGAGGGAATTCTCCACTGCAAGGCCTGCACTACAGGAAATACTGAAAGGGGTCAGCTCACCTAAAACGAAATGACAAAGGAAAAAAATACATAATCAGAAGTAAGATGATTATCAGGCAAATAGAAGCAGAGGAGTGCAACCCTTACTAAGAACAGGGCATTTATAAGCTTAAATAATAAAAAGAGAATTGCTATAGCAAGATAGTAATGAACATTCAGCATACATAGGGACAAACTGAGACAACAATGACTGAAAAGGGGAAGATTCAAAGATTCAAATTAGCAAAGGGAAATGGAGATGAGGTACATGCAGAAGAAAATGGACAACCGTATATATGTAACTATCCTTTACATATTCGTAATGGTAACCACACACCAAAGATTCAGAACTGAAGTATATAACATAAAACAAGAAGAACCAGAAAGTAAACTCACAAAAGCCAACCAAAGAAAACTGAAACACAAGGACAAGGAAGCAATGGAAACACCGAGCTACCAGAAAGCAAAAGATTAAATGGCTATAAGAAGATCTCATATTTCAGTTATCACCCTAACTGTAAATGGACTGAACTCATCAATAAAAAAGCACAGAGTTGCAGAATGGATCAAAAAACAAAACCCAACCATATGCTGCCTTCAGGAGACACATCTCAGCTCCAAAGACAAATATACACTCAAAGTGAAAGGGTGGAAAATGATATTTCAAGCAAATGGCATTCAGAGAAAAGCGGGAGTAGCGGTACTAATATCAAATGAAATAGACTTCAAAATGAAAAAGGTAAAGAAAGATACTGAGGAACACTTCATAATGATAAAGAGAATCATGCACCAAGAAGACATAACACTTATTAGTATCTAAGCTCCTAATCAGAGAGCCCCGAAATATATAAAATAATTACTGACAGAACTGAAGAGAGAAACAGAACAAAACACTATTGTAGTAGGGGACCAAAATACCCCACTGTCAGATTTGGACAGATCATCCAAACGGAAAATCAATAAGGAAATAATATCCTTAAATAACACATTAGACCATCTGGACATAATTAACATTTATAGAGCCTTCCATCCCAAAACAGCTGATTACATATTCTTCTCTAGTACACGTGGAACATCCTCAAGGATCAACCACATACTGGGACACAGAGATAACCTCAACAAATATAAGAGGGCTGAAATCATACCAACCATATCCTCTGATCATAATGCTGTGAAATTAGAGATCAACTGCAAAAAGAAATCAGAAAGAACCACAAATACATGGAGATTAAACAACATGCTACTGAAGAATAACTGGATCAGAGAAGAAATAAAAACGGTGATCAAGAGATACATAGAAACGAATAATAATGATAGTACAACATATCAAAACTTTTGGGACACAGCAAAAGCAGCCATAAGAGAGAAGTTCATATCATTACAGGCCTATCTCCAAAAACAAGAGCAAGCCCAAATAAACAACTTAAAGCTTCATCTTAAAAAACTAGAAAAGGAAGAACAAATGAAGCCTAAAGTCAGCAGAAGGAAAGAAATAATCAAAATCAGAGCAGAAATAAATAAAATTAAAAACAAAAACAAAAAATGATAGAAAAAACAAATGCAACAAAGAGCTGGTTCTTTGAGAAGGTTAATAAAATTGACAAACCCCTGGCTAGACTCACTAAAGAAAAAAGAGAAAGGACACA
>NW_006438113.1:21544173-21598634 GCF_000325575.1 Pteropus alecto | reverse complement strand
AGAAACACTCAGCCAACATTACACTTAATGGTGAAAAACTAAAAACTTTCCCTCTGAGATCAGGAACAAGGCAAGGCTGTCCACTATCGCCATTGTTATTCAATATAACATTAGAGGTCATAGCGAGTGCAATCAGACAAGAGAAAGATATAAAAGGCATCCAAATAGGAAACGAAGAAGTCAAACTGTCACTATTTGCGAATGACATGATTCTCTAAGTAGAAAAAATCCTAAAGACTCCACAAGAACATAACTAGAAACAATAAGCAAATACAGTAAAGTTTCTGGATACAAAATCAATGTTCAAAAATCCATAGGCTTCCTATACTCTAATAACGAAATGTCAGAAAAAGAAGTGGAAAAAATAATTCCTTTTGCATTTGCGACAAAAAGAATAAAATAACTAGTCAAAACTACAATGAGATATCATCTAACATCTGTTAGAATAGCTATGATCAACAGGATAAGAAATAACAAATGTTGGAGAGCATGCGGAGAAAAAGGAACCCTCATACACTGCTGGTGGGACTGCAAATTGGAACAACCACTATGGAAAACAGTATGGAGGTTCCTCAAAAAACTAAGAATTAATCAAAACTAAGATTATGATCCAGCAATCCCTCAACTGAATATTTACCCCAACGTCTTGAAAACCCATAACCGTAAAGATATTTGCATACCGATGTTCATAGCAGCATTATTCACACCCCGTGAAAAAAACAAGAAAGGACTTGAATAGACATCCTACCAAAGAGGATATAAGAATGGCAAATGAGCACATGAAAAAAACCCATGTCGGAAAAGATATTTGCACACCGTTGTTCATAGAAGCATTATTCAATTATTCACAGTGGCCAGGACATGGAAGCAACTGAAGTGTCCTACGACAGATGATTGGCTAAAGAAGCTGCGGTACATATATACAATGGAATGTGACTCACCCATAAGAAGAGATGAAATACTGCCATTTGCGACAACATGGATGGACCTCGAGATAATCATGCTAAGCGAAATAAGCCAGACAGAAGAAGTTGAAAGTCACATGATATCACGTATATGTGGGATATAAACCTAAAAGCAACAAATGAACTGGAGAGACAAACAGAGACTCATGGGCATATAGTCTAATGATTACTAGATGGTAAGATGTTGGAAAAGGAAAAGTAGATGGGTTAAAGGGGGTCAAATATGTGGTGACAGAAAGAAATCTAACTATGGGAGGTAAATATACATATGCCTTACTGTTAAAGTGTACAGTTGAAACATTGGATTTCGTTAACCAATGTCACTATAAAAAATTAATTAATTAATATAATAATAATTATTTAATATTTAGATACAGCGGAATTGGATCATGTGATGTAGCAATTTTTATCTTTGCTTATTGATTAAAATGTGTTAACCTTCACAGAATGATGAATGGGGAACTCATTTGCATTTTTGATCCGAAGGTTGACCACTTGTATTTTTAAAGCAAATAGAGTGATGAGATCCAGCAATAAATTAAAATGTATTGGCTTTCTAACAAGGACTCTTAGTTTTTCATATGTCACATGTCAACAGAGCATAGCAGAAACGATCATGATGTAGTCATCATCCCCATGTTCTAAGTCCAGTTTTGCCTTTTTCTAGCGTAGGCCAGGTTTGACCTGTAGTAATTAATAATAATACAACACAAATATGATTTCCTTTTAAACATCGCTATTTAGACTGTCTCTCTCCAACTGAATATTCTGAAAGTATCTTATTTAACTTGCAGCAGGCGAGAACAGCTTTTCTCGTATTTTACCTCTTGAACTCATATACCATGATCCAATCTTTTTTTTTAACATATGGATGGAAGACTTCAATCATATTCATTGAACTTTACACATCTGCTCAAATAGCAAAATGTGCCCAACCCAGAACCTCTCAGAACTCCTAGCAGACTTCATTCCTTACATGCATGGCTGGTAATCCAGTAGAGCAGACTTTTCTCAATATCTCACTCTCTCTTCAGCCAAAATAAAACTCATTCATTCCAAATGACTGTGTCATTAGAGGAACATTTGTTAGTTGTGTGTGTTGATCTAACTCTACCTTTAACAAGAGCATAGCCACGATTAAAAGAGCTGACAAGGCACATATGAGAAGATCTCAGAGGTTTTCTCTGTCTTAGGTTTATATATTGGACAAAAAGGTCATGAGTTTTAAAATGCTGAACTGTGACTTTAGCTTGCAATTATGTTGCTGTGTTCACATTCTAATACATACCTGACTAATACTATTTTTTCTCTCTTGAATGTTGAGAGACGATGTTGGTATATCGAGGGAATACATTGTAATGAGAGGGTTACTATCCTAATACATGTTTATGACATTAAATCAGGTAGGCTTTAAAGGAACTTTGGAAAAGGGAATGGCCATCTCAAGCAAATATACGCAATGGAAAGAGAATCTGGTAGAAATCTCTTTGGATTATTGTTCCAAGAGAAGGTTTTGATTAAAATCGTTTGTAGCAAATATTCTTTAAGGTAAGAAAATCAAATTTGGACAAATATCACTTGAAACTTATAAGAGGTGATAGTTGCAAAGTGATCTTTTAAATTTTTGTTTTATATTTCAGCAGTTAAACTTTTTTTACTTTTTAAATATTTTATTTTTGTTGTTGTTGTTTTTCTTTTCTACGAAAGGCAGTTAATAGTTGTTGATCTGCAATTGTTGCGCACTCTTGGAAAGAGAGTAGGAAGCTGAGGAAGAAGCTCTGAGAATGTGTTCAATGGCATGACCAAGGGGCTTCAAAGCCTCGCTAGAGGCTCCCCAGGGTCTCTCTCCTGTCCCTCTCAGCCTGCCCTAGCTCATGTCTATGCCATTGAAGACCCATTCAGTGAACTTCTTCAGCTTATTGGAGGCATTCTGGACTTCTTCTGCAGGTTGCCCTCTCTCAAGTGCTGAATTTCTGCGTGGAGGTGGGCCTTGCCTTTTTTTTCTTTTTCAGATCTTTCTGAAGCATCTTCAACATCTTCTCCAGTTGGTCCACTTCAGAAGCCAGAACAGGAGAGGAGTCCTTACTGCTGCTCTAAGACTTCATCTGGGCCAGAGCCTGGTCCCCCAGCTGGTCATTGTTGGATGCAGCATTCAGGGGGTGATGGTTTTCATGAAATAAATTCTAAAGATCAAAACAGAACAAAGTAAGATCGTGCAGGACTATAGAAATAGGCAACATTTTAAAGCTACCATCATAAAGGGAATCAAATTTTTAAGTCACCATATAGGGTCTAACGGGTCTAATTTTATTTTTTAGGGGGGGATGCATTGGCTGGAAATGGGTCTAAAATTTGGAAGAAGCAGCACAAAGAAAAAGAACCTACCCCAGAGACTAATGGGTCCTTGTTAAACAATAAGTAGCAAATATTTTCACCATATTAAAAGGTCATTAGCCTCTAAAAGTATGTAAGCAAATAAGTGAACTCAAATAGGCCTTGACTTACGTGGGGGGTTTGGTGTTTCCATGCCACCAGACTCCCCACGTAAGTCAAGGCCTGTGTAGGTTCATTACTTCCTTGGCGTGGGCTTCCTGAGGTTTTCAGCACCAGCACTCTATGGCTGAAGGGCAGACATGGTGGTGTTAATATGGGAGATATTTGCATGTGTAGACATTTCCAGTGATTCTTATCTAATCTTTGTCTCATCACTGCAGCCATCACTCCCCCAACAATCATGTCAAAATAACAACTCAAACAAATAAAAGCAGGTGAGGAATTGGATGAAGAAGTAAAAGAAAATAGTTTCCTGGATTTAACTCTTTTTCTGGAGCCCCCACAGTTGGAACTCTGCCGAAACACCAGCAGCTAAGCACCAATTACACACGCCTCAGGGTCCAGATTTCCAGTGCTCTGGACTATGTATCCCTTTTGTTACCCCCTGGCCTTTAGCAAAGTCTTCTTTTGACTTCCAGCTGTGTCTCACAGGAATTGTGAGATAAAAGGGAAGGGTGAATTGTCCACCGTGAGCTGGAATTCTAAAAAGCAAATGGAGAGCGTGGAGATGGCAGTGGGAACTAGAAGAGATCCCAAGAGGAAAGTAAGCCTTTGGCAAGAGCTGGGGTCATGTGGTCCTGCTGGCACACCCCACCAGGTCATCCTCCTACAGGGCGGTCTTGGAGTCTCTGGACTTCGTACCCCCAGAGTTACTTTGGTGATAATGAGATTTCCCCCACTACCACCACTTCTGATACCACTTTCCGAGCCCATTTGCTGTCTCAGGCTTTACTCTGTGCATTAAAGGCCCCAAAGCCAATTTGTCCAGAAGAGCATGATAAGTTGGACATACACCAGATCTTAAATGTATCCATCAGGTCCAGGCAAACTATGGCCTCTGGCCAAATCTGGCCCATCATCTGTTTTTATCAATAAAGTTTTATTGGAAAACTGCCATGTCCATTTGTACTATCTTTGACTGATTTCATGCTATAGAATTGATTAGTTGTAACAAAGACAACTTGATCCAAAAAGCCTAAAATATTTACTATCTGGTCTTTATAGAAAAATTTTGCTGACATCTGGTATAGATAGTAAAAATAAGAAAATAAAAAGAAATGCACACTTAGTACTGAACTTTTTAAAGCCCCTTTCAAATTCATAACCCTTTTCGAATATCTCTATCTACTCTCTTTGATTTTCTCACAATAACCCTGCATGAGAAAATATAGTTTAAAAACATATATAAACAAGCACAGGGCTTGAATACAATGTGTGATAATAATCTGTTTATTATAATTTCCACACATTCTATTTGCTAGAAAGGGCAAGTGCCAATCATGTTATTAATTTCTGACCTTCTCAGGTCTAAGGTAAAATTAACTGCAGATAATTTCACTAGCAATTCTCCCCTGATTCTCAGGATGTGGCAATGAGAGCAGTAGAACAGAGGGAACTGGGACCTTCTCATACACTGGCAGCTGCAGGCCATCCTGTCAGCCCTGACCTTTGAGAAAAGGCACATGTAGCAACCACTTCAAATAGAAATCACCCATGCAAAGAGATGCTGCTTCCTATCAAACATCTTCAATGTCATGTGCATTGAGACTTCTTTTTATGAGATGGCTTTAAATTTTTCTTCTTTGAACTTTATATTTTTCAAACTTCCTAAGATAAATATATATTACCTTTGTAATCAGGAAAAAATGCTATTTAAAAATAAATTATACAAAAGCCCATTGTTTTCATATGCACTATTTAGATTATGTATATATCATCCCACAAAGCTAATCAAAAAATGACTGCATTGTCATATGCCATGTTCTATGGTCACCCAAGTTTTTAGTTATCCCCAAGGGTTATCTATGATTTCTCCCTGAACTCCTTTGTAGAGAATACATTTTTTAAAATAGAGTTTATTTTTTAGAACAATTTTAAATTTCCAAAAAAAAAAAAAAATTTAAGAAGATAATACAGAGAGTTTCCATATACCCATTCCATTCATAGTTTCCTCTATTAACATCTTACGTTAGGATGGTCACATTTGCTACAATTAATAAACCCATATTGGTACATTATTAACTAATGTTGATAATGTATCTGGACTTCTTTTGTTTTACTTAATGCTCTATTTCTGTTTCAGGATCTCATTACATCCCCTCTTGGCTGTGACAGTTTCTTAGACTTTCCTTGTTTTTGATGACCTTTACAATTTTGTGAAGTATTTATCAGATATATTGTAAGATATCCCACCACTGGGATTTATATAATGTTTTCCATATGATTTGACAAGGGTTATGGTTTTTTGGGGGGAGGAAATCACAGAGGTAAAGTGACATTTTCATCACATCATATCAAGCATGTATACTATTAACATATGTAACTATTGATGTTGACCTTGATCAATTGGCTAACTGTAATATTTGCCAGGTTTCTCCAATGTGTAGTTACTTTTTTCCCTCTCCTTTTCCATACTGTACTCTTTGGAAGGAAGTCACTATGCACAGCCCACAGGTAAGGAGTGGGATGTCATGTTTTTACTTCACTGAGGGTGGAGTATCCACTTAAACTATTTGGAGTTCTTCTACATAGGGGATTTAATTTACTCATATCAATATGGGCTCATGGATATTTATCTTGTATTTTGGGCTATAACAGAATGCACTTCTATGATTCTACAACATACAGGGTTCCAGAGGAAAATGGAAATAGATTCAGGCTCTGCCTGTACTGCTGAAACAATCCATGCTATTTATTGGAATAATCTCTTTTCGTGTCAGATTCTGCCCATATGGGGATGATTCTCAGGCTATGGAAAATAGAGAAGATTAAATAGTAAATGCTGAGCCCAGCTTTTCTTATTCCAGCCACATCTGACTTGTGGCTTCTGCCTGCAATACTCATTTAAGAAGTACTTGCAAAATGATTAATCCATGAAAGAGTGAGTCCCTAAATCTCTCAAGAGGATGGTTTGAGTGTCAGAAAATGTGGTAAAGAACATTTTCCCTAAGATGCAATGGATTCAGACAGAAGTCCTGATTTTGCACAGAACTCTCTCTAATTTTCCCACATATAACGATTGGATTATTGATTTTCCTAGCAAAGAGGCAGATGGCACACTTTTGCTCCTGTAATTGAACTTTGATGTTGAACTAAGAATCTCTCATTTATCATATGAAAATTCATATTAGCACATTTGGATTTTTAGTTCATTACAAAAAGAAAAAGGCCTCTTGAACCTACGGAGGGCATTTCTGAGAAACAAAGCACTCCTCTGAGAAGGTGTCAGGACCATGGAGAGGAACAGTGCCTACTTCACTCACTGTATCCCTTCACTACCCATATAGAATAGATGATAAATAAATAGAAGATGAGTGAGTTAGTTAATTTGGATAAAGAAAATCAGGGGAACTGTGTTCCTGTCCTCTAATTAGCTGTCTATTCTTGAGTAATCACTTTCTGACCCTGGGTCTCAATTTTTCTTGGACGGGGGTAGGGAGAGCCTATTATAAAGCAAAAACATTTGATATACTCATACTGGAAGTTCTTAGGCTTTAAAATATGTTCCAGGAACTCTGCTGAAAAAATGCCTTTGCTGGCCGGAAGTGGTCAGATTGATTACAATAGTGTGACAGTCACAGAAAATATTTAAGGCAGCCACTTCCAGCAGCTTCAACAATTGCTCCTGAGATGAAAGGGGGAGTGAGAATAAACAACACAGATATTCTTCATAGATATTTTTCTAGATCGAGCCAGATTTCAGCAAAATTGAGAATTAAACAATTGTGCTTTTCCATTCTCTCCCCTCTTTGTGCATTCGGTCTAATAATTTTTAAAACATTTCAAAATAACTTATTATTACAGAAACAGGACATATGCAATGTAGAAAGTAAAATGCAAGTAAAAACATCACATTCTTACCATGCAAAAATTTCCATCATTTACACCTTAGTGCATGTCCTTCTGGGTCATTTTCTACATATGTATGTACATGTGTGTGTGTTTAACTGAAATGAGTCATATACTATTCTATTATCTATTTTTTCCAATCAATTTCTACATGATTTCAACTAACATCCAGATAATATTCAGATTTTCCCAATTGACCCTGAGATGTCCTTTAGCTGGTTTGTTGAAACCAATATCTAATCCAGAACAGTGATGGCATTGCATCTTTTAATTTTTTCCCTCAGTCTTCTTTAACCTAATTCAGTGCCCCATCCCAACTTGTGAAAAGGTGGCCCCAAATATCCTGGAGAATGTCCTGCTTTCTGGATCTGTCTGTGTCGTTCTCTTGCAGTGTTTGTCAGCTGTTCTTGTACAACTTCAATCTAGAGACTTGATGGATTCAAGCCACATGACATCAGAAGCACCATCACAACACCACCGGTATGCCCTCTGGATTAGTGTGATGATAGTCTATTGTCGCATTGTACTATAAAGTTGTCACCTTGCACCTGAGTGTGTATCTGTGTGGTATTACTCTGGCACTGTAGGATACTGTAGGAATAAGTATTCAGTTGTCCTTCAACCATCCATCTAATGATTTTTAACATAAGTTGATCATGCCTGCCTGGATCGATACTTTCATCATGGTTTCCACATTTTCTTACTGTTTTCTTTTCTTTTCTTTTTTCTTTCTTTGCATATAAAGTATCCACCCTGCTTTGAGCGATTTTTAACATAAGTTGATCATGCCTGCCTGGATCAATACTTTCATCATGGTTTCCACATTTTCTTACTATTTTCTTTTCTTTGTTTTTCTTTCTTTGCATATTAAGTATCCACCCCGCTTTGAGTATCACAACTGTCCTCGCCTTGTGTGGATTCTCAGGGCATCATATCAATGGTCTGTAACCTTCCTGCCAGGATAGCCACATATGAATGTCTAGGTATCCACATTTTGCCCTGTGCTGCCCAACCTGAGGGAAAGCCAACCAGGTCACATCTTCATGAAGTCGTGCCTGGTGCCTCTCTGTTTCACAACCCTATTTGAAATGACAGTGATGGAGGGGCAGCTGGGATGGTGCCACCAACATTCTAAGTGAGATCGTGAAATAGGCTTTGGAAATAGGTACATTCTCAAGTGCTTTGCACATATTAATAGGAAGCGTTCAAAAACCATTTCTCCCCCTTGTGAAGGTTATCCTCTCCCCCTACTTCTGGTAGGAAGGGGTTGGCGCTATCTAAGTCAACCTGTCTGGTCCCCATGACCCAAGAACACCTGACTGTTGGAACAACAGTCTCCTGCAATTCTGAAACTGTGGATGCTAAAAGTAAAAGAACAAAGTTTCATTGAGCTCAGCTAGTATATCAGGCACTGTGTTAGGAACACGTCTCCATCAACTCAGGCTGCTATAACAAAATGAATACCATAGACTGGGTTGCTTATAAGAAATAGAAATGTATTCCTCACAGTTCTGGGGCTGAGGAGTCCAAAAGCAAGGCATCAGCAGATTCAGTGTCTGGTAAGGGCCCAGACACTGGTTCACAGATGGCTGTCATTTCAAATGAATCAGAGAAACTACTACACTTGCAAGTTCCACCTAGCTGCCTGCAAACGTGTGGCCTAACACTTAGTTCTTCGCGTATCTTTGCTTTCTTCCCGAACTAATTTTTGCTTTCTAATATTTGGTCTGTGACTTACTGGCCAACATTGGCCCTAAGTCTGACCCTCCATAGAGATTTGAACATGCCCTTAGAATCCAGCTCTGGGGAAAACGTCTCAAGCACTAAACCTCCTCTTCGTGCCTGCAAGGCCAGCAGAAGAGCCTGGTTGCTGCCTGGTAGCCCAAGCCAAATAAATGCTGGAAAAATATTCTGTCTCCAGAGAACACTGCCCATGTAGCAATGCCTTCTGCTCATAGAATCATCTCTCTCACAAACACAGATGTGACCGGTATGGCAGCCCATGAGCCTTAGCAAACAGTGAGGCCAAGAGCAAACAGGACTCCACAGTGTTGCTTCCAATCCAGGAGCCTTTAAAGTCAGGAGCTGTGTCTGTTTTTATTTTATATCTGGAATTACAACTGCCTTCTGACCCTGTTTGAGGGAGGAAGGAAAGGTACAACACAGAAAACCATTAACTTTGGGGACCGGGGGAGGGGAATAAATTGACCGTGTTGAAAAATGTAGTTAGAACCTTGTAGGCAGATGTGCATTTCTTGACATGGAATAATCTCTGCTCGGGGTTGTGGTGATGCAGGAGAGGGCGAATTTCCCCAAGTGGCGGGGAGACCAAGCCTTGTACCGAGAGAAGAAGAGGGTCCTTTGGTGGAGAGTGTGGAAAGAATTCAACACACATGCCAAAGTGAGAGTAGAAAGGAAAATTTAGTAGAAAAAGGGTAACACTCCACAGACCGTGTGGTCTCCTCTCAGAAACAGAGAGTGAGAGGGATCAAGATAGGCTTGGAGAGATAATGAGTAGAGCCAGGCTGAGTGTTCAGGGAATTCAGTTTATATATCATTCTTTAGTTCCTGTGAGTTATTGTTTAAAAGACTTTGTTAACCCATTTCCTTTGATATGGACATACAGTGAGGAAGGGGAAGAGTATGTAGCTTGAAAAGGTAAGGATATGTAGACTGAAAGGCCTGCTGGCAGTTCCTAGCCTTTAATCCTTAGGTTCCCCATGGTTTTAGCCATAGGGAATGAATGATTTTATTTAGTGTAGGGGAGTCACTTAAGGACTCTGTTGGTTCCTGTTTCCCCTTGCTCAGCTGTGGGGAATGGATTGTTAGCAATCCCAGTAGAAATCTTCCTTTGTACTGCAGGTGTCCTCCTGGCCTTGCTCAGGGCTGATCAGCATACTTGCAGTCTCAAAATATAGCTTGATTTAACATTTTTAATTCTCTTGACTCCTCCCTACATTAGAGCCGGGATCGAAATGAAGACTTCTGAGGCTCCAAATTCATGCTTTTTTTCAGAACAGACAGCTCCTATCCAGAGGCTTCTCAAAGGAAAAACAAAGTTGGGCTGGAAAAGCAAAATGACATCAAAAGAAAACTTCCTCTCAGCTAAACTTTGGGAAAATGCCAAGGATAACAGCTTATTGTGTGGATCTCCCGAGGTCTTCTCACGCTTCTCTGCTTCTCGAAGGAAGCCCTCAGGGTGAAATCTGGGAGGGCAAGAACAAAGCTGATGAGATCAGGGCTGTCTGGCTGCTCCTCAGAAGGTCTCCTCAGCCCCCATGGGACACAATAATGACATTAACACTCTGAATAAGGCTGTTATGGACTGAATGTTTGTGACACCCCCCCACAAATTCATGTTAAACCCTAACCCCTAAAGTCATGGTGTTGGGGCCTTTGAAAATGATTAGGTCATGAGGGTGGAGACCCCATGTTGGGATTAGGGTTCCTAAAAGAAGAGGAAGAGAGCCAGCTCTCCCTCTCTGCTCTCTGCCATGACAGGATAAGATGAGAAGACAGCCATCTGCAAACCGGATGGTCTTTACTGGAACCCAACTATTTTGGCACCTTGATCTCAGACTTACACTTTCCAGAATCACAAGAAATAAGTTTCTGTTGTTTCTAAGCCATCCAGTCTACAGTACTTTATTATAGCAGCCCAAACTGATTAAGGCGAATGCCATATAAGTATCATCGTCATCTTCGTCATTACCACGAGTGCCAGGACTAGAGTGAGGCTAGTGAGGCACTCACTTTCTGAATCATTTGGCACCCTCACTTAGTCCCAGCCCTGATTATCATGATCAGTGAATTCTTAGCAAGTCCCAGGCCCTGTTTAAGGCCTTTCTTTGTTATTAATTCATTGAATCAAAAGCGGAAACAGGCACAGAAATACCACGAATAGACATTCTGCCAAAGCTACACACTAATGAAAGGTAGAATTTGGAACTAAACTGATAACAATAGTTAAAGAGGTCCCCTAAGATTCTTCCCCCTCATTCAGCTCAATGAGTATAACTGAGAAATAGAAATTGTATATATTTAAGATGTAAAGTGTGACGATTTGATATGTGAATGCACGGTAATATTATTACCATAATCAAGCTAAGGTTCTGACGTTCTGCAAAATTCTGATGACTGTTCTTAAAATTCCTATTGCTTTATTTTTCCAAATAATTTCCTTTTTCTAATAATTATGTATTAAATTTGCATTCCCCCAATCTAAACAGGGAATTCTTTAGAATGATTTTGATTTCATTATCAAATATCATCATTTCTTATTAAGAGTAAAAATAATTCAAACCGTTACCAGTTAAGTTAAATAAAATGTATATCCATCACACTGTCAGTTATAAAGACGAATTCAAGTAGATCACTTAAGAATTTCCCCATCCAAGCGCCTTCATAAAGTCCTCTTCAATGAAAGACAGCATCTTGGTAGCTTCAATGCACTTCTGCCTTTTAAAAACATCAGTTAATTTCAATTGTTTCTTGAACCTTATCATTATTTCTCCTTTCCGTTTTTCTAGCGTCTTATTTTCTGATTTTAATACTTTGATTTTTTTTTTTTTTTTTGCGTTCTTCATTTTCTGTATCTTTGTTATTTTGCCTTAATTTACTTAGCTCCAATTTATACTTTTCTTCTTCTAGAGCTCTATTCAAGTGAACTTCTATGGCACTTTAACTAGTGGCAGCTTGTTTTTGTAGTCTTATTTTCTAATTCTTTTTCTCCTGAAGACTGCTCTGGCTGTAATCTACCACATTTTTTGTTTGCTTCTTCGAAAAGAGTTTTATACTTTTCTATTTGAGACTGTTGCAAATTAATTGTCCGCTGCTGTCTCATACACTCTTTGATATTTTTACTTGAGACTTTAAATCCTGAATTTCATCCTCTTTTTTATTGCATTCATATACAACATTATCCAATTCCTCCTGCATAATATGGAGTTTGGCTTTTAGAAATCTGATTTGTGCTTCTGCTTCAATGTCTTTACTAACACCACACAAAATATCATCATCTGTATAATCAGGTAAGCCTTTTTCCAGTTGCCCTTTGCTGTTTTTGCAAGAGGAAAGTCTAAATTTTGCTGTTTTTGCAAGAGGAAAGTCTAAAAAATCCTCTGGAATAGCAATATCCTTGGCTGTATGTAGATGAATTGTCCCTTCAGATAATAGACCTCTTAAGCTGTAATCATTTTCCTCTTCACATGATTTAATTTGTGTTAAAATAGGCCTAGATCGTACTTCTTATGGATCTCTTATTATTTCCTCAGCTTGTAGAACCACATCAGCTGTTTTTGCCTCCAATTCCGCATTTAAACACTTATATCTTCCTCCTTAGCTAGGAAGTCCTGTCAAGATGTAGTAGGCTACTGAACACGTGATGGGAGCGAAGTTCCTGACACAATCCGCCTAGGTCCTAGAAACAGGAGACATAGCATGACACACAGAACTACATGGGAAAGCCTCAGGATGGTCAGAAGACAAAAAAGGAGCCCCGAGACTTTTTTCTTTTTTCTTTTTTTTTTTTTGAGACTTATTTTTAATAGGAAATTTGTCTGATGAAGTAGTCAATCATTAAGAATGATAAGTTCGCTGATAAGGTTCTGCCAGTAACTAACGGTGTGACCACAGGCAAATCAATTGGCCTCTCTGGACCAGTAAGGAAATTGCGAACTCATACACCTTCCCAGCAGAAGTAAATTGATGAAGGGATTAAGGAGTGTGGGTGCAAGATAACAGGAAGTATGTGAAGTTATGTCTATTGGTAAAGCTTCTGCCCCATCTATCTGTTTTCCATTGCCTTTTCTTTTCAGCCTATGCCGGCCAAACCAACATATTTGTTGGTGAAATTCAGCTGTAGGTTGGGTTGCAAATCCATGAATTGAATGCAGTTTCCAGGGTCTATCATCGATGGCCAGGAGATAATTCCTGACTTGGAGCAACTGAAAACATTAGCTCAACATTTTGCAATAACAGCAGATGTAGATGCCAAGTTCTCTGGCTGAGCCAAGTCATCTGTGAAATGTGGACACAATTCAATTTAAATAATAGAACAGTAGCAACCTGGTTTTGTGTTTCTGCATGACTCTCTGCTTAGTTCAAATTGGACCCACTACACTGCCTGATTTCTCAGCAGGCAAGTTAGCCTGTAGGAGACATTCCATATTCAATGACAAATCTCATTTCCTCTCAGACTGAAGGAGACAGCAAAAGCCAGATGGCCCTTCAAGGCTGTTTATTATGCTCAATGATCCCAAGATGGATGCGGCTTGCTTCTCAACTTTTCCTCTTAAACCACAAGGTGGTGCTAAAGCATAGGAAATGCTCCTTAGCTTGAGGGTGTTGTGAGGAGGGAAAAAGGAAAGGCGAAGATCCATTATCTCAGGTGGCTGAATGAAAAAGGAAAATACGAACCTAGGAAGGGCCGAGCAAGGAAGCCCTCAGCACACGGTGAATTCTCACCTATCCTAGTAAATCCACAGGTGCTTGAATTTCAGGAGCTGGAGGCTGCAGGTAAATTAGGCCTGAAAATTCAAAGGTGCTTAAAGAGCAATCAAGTCATGCTTTGGTATGGTAATGAAGCCAGCACTGAGCAATAGGCCCCATAATTAATGTAATTGAGCTCAGAGCTGAAAAAGCCACCATGTCTTCATTGTAAATTCTACATCTGTTAAGGGTTTTGTGTGTGTAGAAATGGAATAAGCAGTGAAGGAACCCCGGAGAAGAACCTACAGGAAATTCTAGGCAAGTGGGAGGTCACCTCCCCCAAAAGCCAAGGATCAAAGAGAGGTAAAAAGAGGACAGCCTTTTCACAGTCTTTCTAGACCTGTGCTATTTAATAGAGTGCCTGAGAGCGGCTATTCGGTACTTTCTGAACTGAGATGGGCTATAAATTTAAAATACGCACTGGATTAAAAAAGTAAACTATCTCATTAATCATGTATATTGATGTCTGTATCTCTCCAAACTCTCGCCTCAAAAATTCCAGGATACAAGATAACTAAGCTCTCTCCTCTCGGACTGTAGCTCTTACATAATCTTTGCAGCAGTGGACCTTGGAAAGGAAGCCATTTTTACCTAGATCATTGGAGGAAGAAATGATACTGCTGCCCTGGCTCGCCAGTGATGAATCCCCTGTCCTCTTGAAAGGACTAGACTTTGGATTACTTTGCACCCCGGGGGAGATCTAAACACATCAGTAGATCTAAAGGAATCAGACCTGTGTCCCCACACCTGTGCAACCACAGCTATGCTTTCATTGATGTGGAAAATAAGGACTCTCGGCTCCAGGGCATTTTCTCAGCTCTCTAATTACAACTGCTGTGGAGTTGACCCAAGGTGTGGAGGAAATGGCTGACCCATCTGAATGCACAGTGCTTCACTAGATGTCTCAGACTCCCAGGTGTTTCTTCGCAAGAAGTAGGGGAGGAGTTTTTTCTCGGAGGCATGGGCCGTAAGAGTGAGGCAAAAAAATGTTGACTGGTAGCCTTCTGTGTTCAGACACCATACTAAATATAGCTTAATGTATAAAGCAGACATTGTCCCTACCAGTTCTCAGTAATGACCTGCCAGGAGAGCCTTAACCTCTTGCTGATAACTCATTAAGAAGTCTATTGAGCCAGGCACCTAAATTTTTCTATCATCCTCTCCTCCACCACAATTCAAGAATCTGTCATCTTTGTCTGGACTTTTGAAATGGCCTCTTACAACCTCCCTGCCTCGTCTTGCCCCACTTTCTACTGCCTCCTTGAGATTGCCACAAGAGGGATATTTCTAAAATGCAAATTTGACCACATCACTCCTCTGCTCAAAATCCTTCCAGGGAATGTAAAATGAAATATTCGTAGTTTCTTCATAACAAAAATTTCATTTCTACCTCACAACTTAGTAATTCTGCTTCTAGGTATTTCTCTCAAGAGAAATAGAAACATATAGTCACAAAAAGACTTGTACAAGAATATTTACAGCAGCTTCATTCATAATAACTGAAACAACCTAAATATCTATTAATAGGAGAAAAATTAGCAAACTGCAGAACATTCATACTAGAGTATTACTCTGCATTTTATTTAAAAAATGGGCTACTAAAAACACAACAATATGGGTTGGGGTTGCCAGATTTATCAAATAAAAATACAAATATTTCATGAAACATACTTTTACTAAAAATTATTTGTTGTTTATCTGAAATTCAAATTTAACTGGGCATCTTGTACTTTATCTGGCAAACTTAACATGACTTAATCTCAAAAACATGTTAAGCAAACAAAGTCAAACACAAAAGAGAAGATTCTAAATGATTCCCTTTACATTAAGTTCATGAGTAGACAAAATTAATATTCAGTGATAGAAATTAGAACAATGGTGGACTTGGGGGAGGGGCGGTGTAGATTGAGTGGAGGGGAGCCTAAAAGAAATTTCTAGGGCAAAAAAATTATTTATTGGGATGGTAATTTCATAAGTATATACATTTAGCAAAACTCACCAACTTCTACACTTAATTTTACCTCAATTAAAAAAAAATAACTATTTTCCATGGGTTCTCAATACCTAATCTCTTGCTTATAGCATACAAAGTCCTTCCTTCTCTTGCTATTATTTACCCATTCTCCTCCCATTTTCCTGAATGACTCCTACTGGCCAAGTGAGATGAAATTGTTACTCCTTATTTCATCAGCAGCTTTGGCTCTACCTCCTGTAAGCTGAAGACTTGCTAAGAGAGTTTTAGCCCCAGTTTTTTCACTGGTCCATTGCAGCTTACAACCCACCTCCTTCTGTAGCACTGCCCCATTGCATTATTGTTACCATCCGTACCACGCTAAATTGTAAATTCCTGGAGAGCAGAGATCTTTCCTCTTTGTATTCATGTAGCACAATGCTTACATGTGCACACGCTTACACTTTAACTTAATAAGTCTTGAAACACATTCCATATCAGTGCATCTCAGTTTATTATCATCTTCAATTGCACAATAATTCACTGTATCAATATAATATAATGTGTTTATCAAGCCCCTTCTTAGCCATTGAAGTTGTTTCCAGCTTTGCTCTTAAAAACAGTGCTGCAGTGTGTACTGTGTGCTCCTTTGCACACGTCTACAAGACTGGTACAAATCCTTAACAGTGAAGTTGCTTGGTCTACCTTTTAATTTTGATAGATACTGCCAAATTGACTATGAATAGTTTACTTTGACATCTGCGTCATGAGCATAGGAGAGTGGCTTTACCAATACTTCATCAAATGTGTATTCACTCCTTTTGAGGAAGCCTATCTGATTTGAGGGCTCCCAGGGGCATGCAGCCCCTTACCCTTGTCTTCTCCCCTCCCACCCCCGCATGCCTCTCTGGATACACACTGATTGTTGGACTGAAGGAAAACTACTCAGACCATGTGCGGCTTCACCGCCCATTTTTCCCACAGTCTTTTTTTCCTTTCCTTCACGTAGACTGTCATATAATACTTGGCCCTCAGGACTACAATGTCAGATGTGATTTGTGGAGGAATTCTCATCTGCCCCTTCTCCCCTCTAAGTTCAAGATGTCTTTAGCAACTTCATTAAGTGTATAGAGCTAGAAAGCTGGAAGTTAACCTGAAACAATGAAACCTGTCATATGTCAATGCGCTTTACTGTGTAATCAGTAATCAGACCAGTGCCCTACATTCTGCAAGCTCTCAGATACTCACTATATGTTTGCTGCTTGAGGATGCTAGGTGATCTCATCTCGGTACCTTTTTATAGGCATTAAAACATCTTAAAGGAGGAATGATCAGCTTTCAGAAAAAATTCAGCTTCATTGATTCCACCGCCTCGGCTCCAAATTTCCCCTTTAATGCCCTCCCATCCAAGCATAACATATAGAACGTATTTCATTTGTTTTGACTAAGAACATTAATATGTGAATTACAGTCTCTAAAACTAGTTCTGGAACATTCTTGGAAATGGAAGCAAAGTTATATAATGTCAGGAACACAAACTGAGGAGCCATCTGTTATTTTATCTAATATGTCATTTCATCTAATGCTGTAATCTCTTGGTTTTAAAAGGAGCTACACTTGATTTTAACAGAAGTAGTTGTTATCCAGCATGACCTGATAGGCTTGTCACCTCCATCAAACTGTGAGGCACAACCTGTGAAAACTAGACAATCCCAAAGGGGCCGGAGAAGAAAGCAGAGCTCTAGCCAGAGCTAATGACTTCCAGACACAGAGGTAGGGGGCGGGGAGGGGGGGCAGCCTCAGGCCGTTGAAGTACCACAGTGAAAGTTAAATGCTGTCCTTCTTTCCTTCCTGTTACCAGGAAGACTTGATGGGGGAGCAGACCTGGGTTGCTGCTCTCTTAATGAAGTGCAATAGGCCTGAGTTAGCCAGTATAATCTGACTGAGGAGGAGATAGGTGGTCGGATGTTCCAGCTCTGTGCCCTAAAGCAATTCCTCAGCCATCGGAGTCCTCAGTTCCCTCCCCCGTGCAATGGTGACAGCGTCATCTGCCTGGTTTACATGTGGATTGCCTGGCAATCATGTGGTTGTTATAAGAATTAAATGTGATACTGCACAAGAAAGCACTTTGTAAACCAGACAGTGTTATAACATGGAAGAGGGTTATTGCTTTCCACCCTCATCCTGAGCACCTGTCACTCAATAGGCCCAGTGGAAATGGCTTGTCTTAGTTTATTTAACACAGGAGAAATAACTTTCACAGGAAAGAATTCAAGGGACCATTTGTTAATCAGACAGACATTTCAAGTTGTTTTCCCAGGACTATGGATGAGTTTGTAATGCTCTGTCCACACTACCTCAGGTCATGTCCAGAGGTGATTATCACAGATGATTAAAGTCAGGAATTCATTTTGGCCACGAGGCAAAGCAAAACTAATTGGTCTTGCGTTTAAACCTCTCGTAGGGACAGAAATAGTAATTTTGGGCGAAATAGCACCAGGCCCAAGTCAGTCAACAGAGTTAATATTTTCATCATACATAAGAACAATCTCTTTTAGGGTTTATATTCATGGCCTTCCTCGTGCACACACAATAAGACCCTTATGTGCTAACTCCTCCAAACTACTTATCAGGTTGCCAGACCAGCAAGTTACCACACTGCTTATGCCAGCTATGTGTGTACAGTCCTCACCCTACTTGACCCATCAGCATCATTTAGCACAGTTGATCTCTCCCTCCTTTTTGAAGGATTTTCTTCACCTGGCTTCTGAGACGCAATTCTCTCTTTTTCCTCCTATCTTATCAACTTGCTTCTTTTCAACTTCCCTTGTTGGTTCCCTCTTTCCTTCCATATTTCTAAATGATGGAATTCCCAGACCTAGTGCTTGACCCTCTTCTTTATATGTCATTTATGACTCCCAGATGCACAGATAGTGACCCTGAACTTTATGCCTGTGCATCCAATTGCCTACTCAACATCTCCACTTGGATGTGGAGAGTTCTGCTATGGATATGTTAACCTTGAGATAGGTATCTCAAGGTTAACATATCCATAGCAGAACTCTTATTTTACAACCAGCAAAACATATTCTATCTCAGCGAATGGCAACTCCATCCTTTCAGTTGCTGAAACCAAAATCCTGGAATCATTCTTGCCTTTCTCTCATATCCATATCAAACCCATCAACAGATCGTCTTGGCTCTGCCTTAAAAATCTATCCAGAGTCAGATTACTTCTTACCATCTCTAATCTGTTCCAAGTTAAAAAAATAAAAATAAAAAATCTCCAAAGGGCGTCCTTGGAGGAATAGCTAATTCCAGATCTGTGGTCGAAAATGTACAAGATTAGCCTAAAATATCTTGTCATTTCAGGAAATAAAGAAACTAGCAAAGACTATTGAGCTCGAGTCATTTGGACTCAGGAGTCGATGGGAAAAATCCAAGCATTAAAAAAGACAAAAATTGCAATTGCTGGAAACCTCATATCTCTTCAAATTTAAAATTCATGAGTTCATAATGATGCTTTCCCCTGTGGGTGGGGGCAGAACTTGCTGGTGACATTCGGAGGATAACAGAAAACTGACTTATTTTTTTCTGAAACTGATAAATAAAAAGAAAGAATCAAATATGTATTGTGCTTTTCTTATATTGTTATGGCACAAACGAATCTGAGACCCACGGAGCCAATTGAGATTAATTATGAGCCTTTAGTAGCCGGCCGGTGACTGACTCTCTACCACGCAGGGTTAGAGGAGATCAGCCCCTGGGTTTGAGAGTGAGGCAGTTATAAAGCCTAGAGCAAGCAAGCAGATTACAGAAGCAGAAGTTGGCCATTAGCACAATACGTCACCTAGTACCACACTCTGGTTAACAAGTAAGTGGATTACAGAAGCAGACATTGGCCATCTTCATATCTTATACAATACACCTCCTAAACCACACCCAAGCAAGTAGGACAACTTCTGGTATCTAAAGATATTTCTTCCCTGTAGCTCACTTAGCTAGTTGGCTCACTTGAAAATTTCCCACCCTTAACAATATCCACTGTTCCTTGGGAAAATCGATAGTTGACAAGGGAAATCTTCTCTTTATAGAGAAGTATGTCAGTTAATAAACCAAGGAATGATAGAGTATCATCATTTTGCAACTCCTGATGAAATAAGGAGCACACACAATGCTTACGTGAAGGAAATATTATGAGGACATTTATAATGGATGATCATACTGGATCCACCACTCATTCTTAACACCAAAAATAATGAGACAATCAGGTATTTAGTGCCTCTTGATGAAAGTACACACCCATCAATGAATTTTTCCTACCAAAATAATCAAACCTGAACCTGATCAAGCCTCTAGATACAACTACCAGTTCCCAGTAATGCAGGGTACGAAGAAATATATTAAATGACATGGAGAGTGGGGGGATGGTGAAATCAACGATCCAGAATGTGGACTACTCTACAGGACAAACCTGATTTCTTCCATAGATAGATCAAAGAGAAATCTTTAAATTAAAAGAGACTTAAGATTCATATCAACTAAATATAAGAAGTGGTAAAAAATTTTTAAATATGTTTTTGGAAGGCAATATCTAGAATAGTGCTGCCCAATACATATATAATTTGAGCCATATGTGTGATCTTAAATTTTCTCATAGCCAGATTTAAAAAGTTAAAAGAAACAGATGAAATTAATTTTAATAATTTTAACCTAATATATACAAAATATTATCATCTAGTCATTGGATAATCATTAGACATATAATCAACACTTTAAATTATTAATAAGTATTTTATTTTTTGTACTGTCTTTGAAATATAGTGTGTACTTTATACTTACATCACATCTCAATTTAGATAAGTCATATTTCAAGTGTTCAATAGCCACACGTTTCTAGTGGCTACTTTATTGGACAACACAGAAGAAGGTTCTTTCTAACATTTAAGTTCTGGTTACATAGTAAATACCTTCTTGCTTTCAAGGGGCAGAAGTGATGTCATGAATTTCTAGGTGTAAACAATGAGGAAGGAGAGTTGTTTTCTGGACCCTATCTTCTGTGAGGTTATGAGGGTGGATCATATCATTTCCATATGGACATTTACCTTTCTGTCTCCATAGACAGACAGGCTCTGTGCCTGTACCTGAGCCACTGCAGGGTGACCTTGAGCACACTGCTTAACTCAGTTGACTCCTAGGTTTCCTCATCTGTCTCATGATGACAGCGGCTCCCTCAGCAAAAGTGAAGTGCTGCCCAAGTAGATTGCCTCCTGAGCAATATAATACACGATCAAATATAAAGCCTCCAAGCACACATATATACAGTGGCTCTGACCAGTAATACTTGGCTGTGACTTGATTAAAAGCATCAGTATATCAGGGAAGAGGACAGGGGTTGATCAGCCATAGTGCATGTACAAGATGATCACCGTCGAGGCAAATCTAGTCATGCCCAGCTTTGCACCGTCCAGAGGCAGTTCCTTAGAGTGGTAAAGGTTGAACCAGGCTGTCTTTTCATAATGCTATTAAACAATCACATCATTCAGTGAGTCACAATGCCCTGAACCAAGAACTTTCAACATCTTCAATTATTATTTAGCTTCCCATAGACTTACCTACAGAGAAAGAGCAACTAACAAGTGAACTGGAAGGTCCAGTCCTGTTGGCTGTTTTTTTCTCATACGAATTAATAAATTGGCATTTTTGTCCCTAATCCATTCTTTTGGGATCTTGGCATGAGTTAAAGGTGATTAAACTCAATTGCGACAATACTAAAGGGCCGTCCCAGTTTCATAGCTTCTCCTAGGAGCTTAGGCTTCTGTTGCAACTAGCTCCAGGGCCCTGACAAGCTCAAAGAAATTAGGAAGCTTGTCTGCCTTGCTCACAGTTACATCCTTGGTGCGTGGGAGAGTGCCCGACACATACTAGGTACTCAGTTAATATGTGTTGGGTGAATAAGAAATGAACTATCTGGACCTGCCACAAGAGAGTCAAACTGCAAATGTACGAAGATAAAAGGCATCTTTGTGGTATCTTGATAGTCAAGCAGCCAGCCTTGCCTGATGACACCCAGTCTTTGTCAAAGTCTTTGGAACTTAGACGAGACAAGATATGGCTATGAAGTAACTGGAACCATACTGGGCACATAAAGATCCTCAAGAAAAATGTCTCCCCTTCCTCTCTGCTCTGATGACCTTGTGTGCAGGCATTATCTCACTGAATTGGGATTACAGTTGTCTTCAGTCAAATTTCTTGGTAAAAATCAGACTATGCAATGGAGTTTGCACGCAGGAAGTTTACTGGAGAGTGTTTCCCAGTAAAAGCAACTGTAAGGGTGCGGGGGAAACAGAATTGAGCAGAGGAAGAAGTTGAGGTGTCATGCAACACAGGCTTCGGTTCCTACAGGAAGCTCCAGAGCTGGGATGGCACTTCAGAGTTGTCCCAACTGAGTCAAGGAGGCCATTCATCAGTCACTGAGGCCAGGGTCATTGAATTCTGGCTTCCCCTGTGGAGGAAGTGCAATCTTTTTAGCTGAAGGCAGTTCCCAGAGCCAGGACTCAGCTCTGAGCCCCAGGCAGCCAATCCTAGCCCCTAGGGGAATGAGTACTCAGCCCCTGGATGGCATGCTGTAACATCCACTACAATAGCAAATATGTATATATTCCCATCCCCCCAGGACAATCTCAGAAAGTTGACCCTAAAGCACAAATACTAACTGTAGTTCCATGGGATCTTAATTTTCGCTTTGATAAATCATTGTGAACACAAGGACCACATCTGTCCCATCACCATCACCTCATCGCCTGTACACCTGCCACATGGCGAGTGCTAAGTAAAAATTTATCGAATAAATTCATAAGTCAACAAGGAATATTTTTAAAATGGCTTCTGCATTTATACTTAATTGGATGTCAGTTGCTCCTACTAACCATGAACTCCTCAGGGTGAGAGCCTTTCTTATCCTTGTTATTTCTAGCATCTAGGACAGCCTCTCAGGAGTGACACATTGTCCTGTACCACCACCACCACACACAGAATTGTTTGCTGAAAAATAGCTTGACAATATGCCCAAATCATATACCAGTGAGACAAGAATTCAATCTACCATTTTCATTGTATATTTACTATTTTGCCATATATCTTCTAGTTTTTGTGATACTGGAGTTCACTTTCTAATATGCCACTTACGGAAGCAAGGGCTAAAAATAATTTCTACTTTTTTTTAGGGAACTATACACACTGGATACTTTGAGTCTATTACCTCTAAAATTTCCAACAATGCAATTCACCATTAACAAAAAATAAAGCTCAGAGAATTTAACAAACCAAACTAAGATTACCCATCCAGTAAATGGATAACTGGAGGAGCTAGGAACTCAAAGCGTGCTCTGTTCGACTCCAGATCCCATGCTTCCCCCTCCTATGCCAGTCTATTTTCTTGTTTCTGCCTATCCCAGAAGTCCAGCTTGCCAGGCCCCAGGTAGTTACAAGAGCCCGTGGCCGCCACCAGATTTCCTGCGGGTGCACTACTTGCAGAACTGTACTAGCTATAAGCACTGAACTACTATCTCCATTAAGCCCACACCTTTCCTGAAAACCCCTAAGGCAAAGCCAAGAACCTACCCAGAAAGTCTACCTCGAACTTCCTGAAAAAGCCCTGCAAACTTCCTCTTGCCTAAGAACAACAGTTTACAATTTTCAGGTCTTTCTGGAAAGACTGGGATGACTGGGTCCTGAAAAAGGTCTTCCTGAGAAGATTTATAGCTGTGCCTCAGAGGGCTGTGGCTGAGGTAGTAAAGATTTCACCCTCTCTCTCTCTCTCTCTCTCTCTCTCTCTCTCTCTCTCTCTCTCTCTCTCACACACACACACACACACACACACGCGCACACACACACACACACACACTTACTCTCAAGTTTGTCTATATAAGAAACATCAAACTTGTAGAGACTTTTTATAAGTCTCTTTGAACCAAACTTATGACATATGCCAGGGAGCAAGCTCTCAAATGCTCTAGAGCAGCGGTCCCCAATCTTTTTGGCACCAGGGAGCGGTGCTCCTATGAATCTAATGCCTGATGATCTGAGTGGGAGCCGAGGCGGTGATGCTAGTGCTGGGGAGCAGCTGCAAATGCAGATGAAGCTTCGCTCCCTTGCCCTCCGTCGCTCACCTCCTGCTGTGCGGTCCAGTTCCTAAATAGGCCACAAACCAGCACCAGTACGCAGCCAGGGGTTTGGGGACCCCTGCTTTAGAGAATAACAGTTTGCAGCTTATTTTACATATTTAAAATTAAAGAGGGAAAGTAAGAAATATTACATCGAGGTGGGAGAAAGCAAGATGGGGATTGGATTACAGTGTAGTTAAGATTACAGTTCTCTCTTGTGGTTGGTTTCTGCTTATTTCAAAGGTATGTTAAACTAGATGCATACAAACAATGGACAGGGCTTGCTTAAGGCAAAGATGAGCCTTTTAGTAAAGAAGCTGTAGTCCTAGGATGTGACTACCCACCACAACCTGCCTAGTTACAAATTTATGATTAGGTCACCCTATGAAATTGTTACCAGAGAGTGGGGTCTTCTCCCAGTGTGCTGTCTAGGTTCTTGATGTCTCAAACAAAGAATTGAGTAAGACACCGAAATACAGTAGAAAAGAAAAGTTTTATTAGAAGGGAAAGTACACTTCCAGATGTGGAAGTGGGCCTAAGCAAGAGAAGAGTGGCTCAAAAGGCCTGGTAACAAAGACTTCAGGGTCTTTATCCCTTTTTTGCTGTAGGTGGTTACTTTTCTTAGAGGAGTGGGCTTCTTTGATTGACAACTAAGATTGACAGGACTCAGTGATTCATCATTTTGTTTTCTGTGCATGTTCGTTCTCGGAATTCAGTCTGTTCTAATATTAATGAACTTCTGGACACATGCATCATATTATAATGATGGTATAATGAGACTCAGGTGAGTTGAAGGTCATTGGGGTCTTCCTTGTGCAGGTGTAAGTGACTGGCTTAAACTGGTACCTAAATCTCTGCCTACTTGTTTCTTTGTGTAAGTTAAAAAAGATGCTTTCTGGCTTGCTTAATTGTGGGTGGATTAGGGCGGACCCCTTCTAAGATAGGATGACCTCAGTGTCTTTCAGGTAGACCCGAAACCCCCTAACTTTCCTCGTCCATATCTGCGCCCTACTGAGAAGGGTCATTGTCCCTGCCTATTGGGGTTTCATGGAGCTCTTTCCCTTCCCGCCTCAGTCAGGGTGGGGTCTTGGGTTTCCACCTCAGTCCCTAGATAAGGAAAAGAAAATATAAACTCGTTATTTAAATCATACATCTAATAATTTCTATTATTGATTTGCCTATTAAGTGAGTAAAGGGAAACAGGCTTGGTTAATATGTTTCTTAAAGTGTGAAAGAGAAAGACCTTTGGCTTAAAGTCCTCTCGCCCCTCAGACTCTAAGGGCCCTGACTGGCTTAACACCATTTCTGCTTAACAATGGGCTGATGACCCTTATCAATAGCCAGAGGATCTGAGTCACCAGGGTAATTATCAGGATTTGAAGAAGAGGGCCTTTTTTCCAAAGAAAGGAGGGAAGAAAACTTAACTAGAGTTACTAACAAGATTAACTCTGCAAGAGATGTCCTATTTTATTTCCCTGCTAAAAGATTAAGAATTTTACAAGTGATGTCCTGTCTCAAAATTACTTTCCATAGAACCCCCTTTTTTGTCCACGTTTCTTTGGGACATCTATTCCTAGTTCCATCAGAGCTGGCTTCTAGGGCTCCTTGATGCTCCTGTTGTTACTTTTCCTTGGTTCATATCACTTCCCAGGGCTTTGGAAACAAGGCACAGACATAGTTCTAGTCTCTGCTTATGCTTCTCAGCTAGTGACTGCTAAAACACCCCATGGAGGTTACAGCCGTTTTGTCTTGGGCAGAGGTAGGTTCTATATATTATTTCATTTCTTCAGACAAACCAGTACTCTACAGTTCTGTACAGGTACCTGAGTTCATCCTGACTCTCTGTGTATCATGGCCTTGGCCTCAGATGATTCTTCCACTGAGCCTTTGTTCACCTTTAGGCAGATATATTTCCATCAGGAGGAGATCCTGCCCAAGAGTTCTCAAACGGCACCTTCTCAGCAGCCTTAGAGGCTGTATGCAAATGATTGCTGACCTTGGCCCATCACCCTTTAGAGGTTGATAAAACGGGTCCCTCCTGGTCTTTGTTATTAAGGTTCTAGAGTCATTTGGCCTACACTTAGAAATGTCCTATTAAACCTATAGATGTTCAGGAGTTCTCAGATCTTAGATGGAGGAATAACAACTTGCCTTATCACAATAGGAACTTTTCCAGAAAGAAAAACAGGCATATATCTGTGGCTTCGTAGTTTTAAAGTAGCCTACAACAGGACAGCACTTTGTAGTTAATTATTCATTATTTAAAACAAGCTGTTTACCAAAGGTTGTAGTCTATCACTCAAAAAAAGCTTGATAAAACATTTAAAAATACATATATATTTTAAATTTTTTTGCAGAGTGAGAGAATAAAAGTAAATGACTCTTTAGGACAAGAAATGTATGTATTAAAGAAGCTACTAATATCACGGAGACCTGCTGGGAATAGAATCCCAGAAGACCTGGCAATGAATTACACTCCCTCAAGAGTAAATCTCAAAGGCCTCCTGGGAAGGCAGTGGGGGAAGGGCCCCGAGCCAAGCCAATTAGTGCTCAGTAAACAAATGGGAGCATTTTGCTTTCTGCCCAATTCCAGGCCTGCCTTCCAAGCAGCTCGGATGATGAGTTCTTAAGGAAAAAAAATATATAAAAGTCCAAATTCCCATAGCAATTTAATTTACAAAGTGGATTCTATTTGATTTGTGGAAGAACAGCATGTATTTTTGTTTTGTTTTGTGTCAGAGCTTCCGAATGGCAATTCCAGAAAAAACGTGCTGAGTCATGAACCCCTAAGGATGAAAGATTTTGACAAGAACATGCTTGGGGGAGGGCAAGAGCTGTGATAGTTGTTCAAGTTAGAGAAAACAGAGGCTCATTATTCTTCTTTTAAATGAGGTCCTTCGATGCACGTATTTACTCCACACCTGTGCCCAGGAACACTTGCTACCTCCCTCAGGTATTGAGAAGCCATACACTAAAGAATAATAAAAATAATAATAGGTAATATGTACTGAACATATGCAGGCATATATATGGGTTATCTTATTTAATTCCCACAAAGCCCCTATGACATATTTGACAAATGAGGACACTGAGGCTTTGACAGGCTAAATAATTTGCTCACAATTACCCAGCCACAGGAAACAGGCTAGAACTTGAACCCCGGAATCACAGCCTTAACAAGTATGTATACTGCATCTCCAAATATTATCCTTGTATTCATAGATTTCTAATCAGTTGTGCTTAAACTCCTTACTCAAAGAGACATCTTATTAACTGGCATCTTTCCAACACAATTGACTGTAGAGAAAAAGGCCCAAGATTGTAATCTATGAAGGAGAAATTGTTTGGCACTGCTATCGTAAATTATGTATATTATGTGTTCCATATACTACTACTTCTAAGTAAAAGAAAAAATGAGACATTCTTCCTTAAAAATAGAGCTCTTCCTTTATTTCCTGGAATGTCCTGAGTTAAGATAATCCTATATTGATTGCTAGAAGTTGAGGCTTTCTGAGGTCACGGGACTTTCCAGCCAGCAAAACAGGGCTGACATACCATTCGGTCATAACCTCCCAGTGCTGAAATTATTCCTCCTGGGACCTTTCCAAGTTGGTATCTGAAACTTCTCCCCTGATGATGACAAGGTCACTCTAGAGAAAATTAAGTCACCAACTGGCTCCTAGGAGGCTTTCCAGAGAGAGAGAGGGACGGAAAGAGAGAGACAAGGCTGAGAGGTGTGAAGAGGCTATAAAGTCAGGGAAGAGGGCCCCTAACAAACCCTTCACACCCTTCTCCAGCTCAGTCTCAGGTACTCGGAATGTCAAGAAATATCTATGGAGTCACAAAAGAAAGATTATATTCTCTTTTTTTATAATTTTTTTCCCCTCTTTAATTCCGCCCCCCTCACTTCCACCCCTGACCTATGGATGTTGCCGTTCCCCTTAAGAATTGGATCTCTGAAGGTGGGATGTCCCCCCCACACGCTCACGGCATCCACCGGGGCCTGGTCCGTGGCTCCATCTGGGGTGCGAACCCAGGACCTTCTGCGTGTAAAGCAGATGTGCTAACCACTACACTAGGGGCCTACCCCTGAAAGATTATATTCTAATCAATTTAATTTCATTATTGTGTTTTTAAAATGCTAATTCCCAGGAAATAGACAGTCGTGAATAATTACTAACATAAACGTGACATCTCTATGCACAAAGATTGACTTTAGTAGCTACTCTCCCAGCTAGGCCCCATTCCTTAGCCATGTTAGAAATCAAAGGGTTTACTAGAAACTGTTCTCTTTTTGCTTTTGGAAATTATTTACATGCGTTATCCATACCATGATAATTACATTTTGTACCATACAATCAGGATCATAATTCCCATCTCACAGGGATAAATAATGTAACATGCTTGGAACGTATTAAGAATTCCATTAAAGATTAGCGAGATCATTATTAAGAATCTTGAAGGGGAGTTTGTCCATTTTCGTTAAAAGGATTCTGTAGGACTGACATATTGCCTTTTTGGAAGGCAACAGTCAAAATAATTTAGCAAATAGCTTTTGAACATGCTGATATCTAATCATCAAATTCTGCAGTTTGAAGTGGACGTTGGGTAATTTATGTTTTTACATTCAAGTGAAGTGTCACTGTATATAATTTGGGAGTGGGTAGGGCAGCTGGCTAAGAAGAGAAAAAGCAACCAAACTGATGCAAAACAAACAAAAATATTTTATTGTATCTGAACATTCATTCCCTAGACAATGGATAATGCACACATTGGATGACATTAGCAGACACAGTGAAGATGCATTCGGACAATTAACAACATTGATGAATGTGGGTAGTCATAAAAGTTAAACCTTTTCAGGTTATTGGATTTCCTGAATATAATATTGGCAAGAAGGAACTTTCAACACAAAACACATTTTTTTTTTAATGTCACTCATTTTATTTACTAACCTTGACAGTTACTAAAGAATGAGGTACGGAAAACTTTCCAGAAGATTGAGTATGGAGCAGAAGTCTAAGGCACTTTGGAGCCCCATTATTTCGTTATTGAATAAGATAAACTCAGTTATGAAATTCCCTATACTCCAGGTTTATTACATAGAAAAGCACTATTTACCCACCTCAATGAGGTGTTGTGGCAATTCATGCTTATAAAGTGCTTCAAGCGCCTTCAAAGAAAGGCAACATAGAAGTATGAAATAATCTTACATATTTCAAAAGAAATGAAAAGACAATTTTGGCACAATAGGAAGAGTGCCTCCAATTTAAAGAACCACACTTGACTATTTATAAACACCCATCACCTCAATGGTTTACTGGCTTTTTTTTTATTTTTTAAAGAGAATAAATGTTTCTGTGTTGCCAGTCTTTTAACAGTCATTCTCGCCCCAGGCCGTATTACCAGAATCACATGAAGAGTTCATTAAAAATATAGATCCTTGGCCCACAGCCTAGACCTCCAGAATTAAAGTCTCTAAGAGTGGTGCTCAGGCAATCATATTTTAAAAAGTATCTATAGAGGATTCTGATGCAAACCAAAGTTTTAAAAACATTTCTTTAAAAAAATATCAGTTTATTAAACATTGATTTCTCCTAGAACATTCTTCTTAATAGGTATCAACTTCTTATTGCCTTTTTCTCTTCCTGTGTCCCACACAGACTCAGAACATCACACACACACACACACACACACACACACACGCACGCACGCACGCACGCACTTTTAGCTCTGCCCTTGAATTAAAATGTGAGAGTGGTAAAATTTGACAGTAGCAAATAAATCAAGAAGATATTGCAAGGACTTGCAACTCGTCCCCACTGTGCCCAAAGCAAATGGATGTTTCCCATTTGCCAAACGGAATGTTTTGAACATGCATTTCCAATTTGGAAACAGGTAAAATAAGCACTTCCTGGAAAATACCAGCTAAATGGATGCTGACAAACCAAAACTGAGCAGGGTTATAGCAGCCAACCATGAAGATAGGCTACAGCAACTACTGCTCAGTGGGCACCAAACATATAGGTGCTTCACCAAGGTAAATAAAATAGAATAATGAAAACTGGTGACTGTATTTGAAAATGTCTTTTTTAAAAAAAAAAAAATGATCAGTTTGCTACACTGCAATTCTTAATGTCATTTTAATAACCACTTTAATTTCTTGACTGGCTCAAAGTCTTCTATTTACCAGCTAGTCTAACATAGAGAAGAGAGTGGTTTAGTCCCTAGTGGTTTGAGTCCCTAGTCTCATCATGCTACTTGCAGTTTTAAAACAGGAGAGTCCCCTCTGGATATCTTGCAGTGGAACTGATGGAGTCTGCAGAGAAATTATTTCTTTACACAAAGAAAGTCTTCTGAAGCTGACCAAAATTTTTATAATGTCAAGGACTCATGAATAATAGCAAAACACAATACTTCTCCCACTTCTTGGGAAAAGAAAACAAAGAAAAAAAAATACAGGAGATAGAGACTACATAGAGACTACATAGACTACATAGATTACATAGGATATTTTTTTAAAAATTCATTCAAAGTCCGCCACAGTGAAATTTGGCTATGAAAAAACAGTCTTTTACTGACTTCTAACATTCTTTTAAACATTAGAGGCAACTTTGTACAGAAAGGTTGTTGGGGCTGGCTTGGCGAGTTGCTTGTTGCATACTTCCCAGTGGGGCAAGGCTGTCAGGAGCAGAATAAAACCTCCCAGCAAGACCCAGAAGCCACTAAAATAAAACGCAATGTCATAAGTCTGGGTCCAGTCATAAATCCAACCTGAAAAGAAAGTAAGAAAAAAGTGAGTTTTATAGAAAATAGTATGAATATGAAGCCCATACTCTAATTCCATCAATTTTATATGCAGTTAGAATTAGGATACTTATTCCATCTACTCCCAAAGTGGCCTACTGGGAATTACAAGAGGAGAAGTTTTCAAAAATTTGGACAAGAATAAGCAGGTTTTTTGGGTTTCTCCCAGATAAAGAGTAAACATAAATCCCTGAACAAGAAAAGTGGCTTTTTCAATTATATCAAAGTAATTTTGAGTAAATCATTACCACAAGACATTCCATGCAGATTTATTTTGTGCAAACCTGTGCTGTTATTGCATTCCAAATTTCTATATCTTGAAATGCCACAGAGAAGAACAGTGAAATGGGTTGACTTTAAGACAAATATCTTACCAACGATTGGTGGTCCAAGGCTATTTCCAAGTCCAGCAAAGAACATTAATATCCCATAGGCATGGGCTAATTTTTCCATTCCCACAGTCTTCGTAGTCACATATGGAAAGATGGACCAATTACCAGTAAGAAACCCTAGGATCCCAGAAAGTATAGCCAATGTGACATAACTTTTAGCAAATGGAATTGCACACAAGGCCAGGCCCATGAGTATTAAGGTAACTATGTAAAGATATAAGGTATTAATCCACTTGAAGTCAGCCAGTATCCCTAAAAGGAGTTTACCAACTGCTGTCATAATTCCAATAATAGAAATAAGAGGCATAATAAGCTCTTCTTCTTTCACATTTGAACTTCTTGCTACATCTTCCATAAGCAATAAAGGTGGAAACCCTCCAATGTCAAAAAGAAAGATAGCGATGAAGAGTGCTGAAAATACTTTGTTTTTAAAAAGAGCCACAGTTTCTCCACAGTAGTTTTTGTACAATTGCCACTTCCTCTTGGCAAGCTGTTTGCAAAAATATGTCTGTTCTGCGACTTTCTTTTTATACGTCTCGGCCTCTTTTGTGTGAGCCATTGTTGTTGGGATTTTATGAAGGAGACTTTCTTGTTTGCAGTCACCATTGGCTAAAGTGCTTTTGTATGTTTCCTCACTACCGCAGCACTTTTCAAGAATGTTTATGTTTTCTTCTAGGTTCTTTTCTTTTTCATTGTAAATGGTGTATCTTTCTGGTACATTTTCCACAGCTGTTTTTTCAGGCAAAGGGCATTCAGAGGACTTGAGGGGTCTCATCAGACTGCCACAGGCTAATATATTTAAAGCTAAAGCACCCACAATCAACAGGCACCCATCCAGTCCATAGAACTCAATCAGCAGCCTCTGCAGAGCAGCATATATAAAAACTCCAACACTTGAACCTAAAAAGGAAATGAGAGCTGTTCAATCTTAATCTCTTATAATGTGGGGCTCTTGGGACAAGCATGATCGGTATCACAATTAAATTTCTTTTTTACAATGGCATCCATGTGTGCCTTCATATGAACATCACAGCAAGAATATTATAGATAATGATAACAATAATAGTAAAACTGATAAAACATTTATTTTAAGAATTAGCATTTGTAGTTCAGACACTGTGGTAAGCACTTTATATTGTGTGATCTTATTTAATCTTTATAATGATCGTATTGTGTAGGTCCTATTATTATTCCCAACAACACATGAAGTAAACTAGGGCTAGAAAAGTTGAGAGATTTGCCACAGATCACAAAGCTGTAAATGGCATAAGTAGGATTCATAATCAGTCTGACTCCTGGAGCCCATATTCGTAACAAATATCTTATGTGACTACTATTTTTTGCACTTATTACGTGCCAGGCTCTGTGTTATAAATTTATTCCCTTTGGAAAAACAAATGTTTATTTATTTATTTTTTTGAGATGAAGAATATATTTTAATTTTTATGGAATATTTGTAATGGTTTGATAGTTCATATCTGTTGCTGAATCACCAGAATACATGATTCATATTACTAAATGATGAAAAGAATAAAGTGGAATTTGATAGAGTATTTAAATTGCAAAGTATGCCTGGTTTGCACATACATGCAAGTCCATAAATTCCTCAGTTTTTAGCACAGATCACACTAAACACACTGAAATAGCAAGTTACATCAGCCCAATTAATTTGCAGTGTTCTGATTTCAACTTTTTAAAAATTGAGTGTTTTAAAATTTAAACATCATTGGGAAAGGTATGTAAAACAGCGAGAGAAAAATAGATCTGTTTAAAAAAATAGGTAAATAGATTGATCATACTTTTTAAATGTTCTATACGAAATTATGTCATAACTTTAACAGGATGCCATGCTTGTAGCAAAAACTCATCTTATTAAAAATTCTGACAAATAACCAAATGGCTCTTAGAGTTATAAAAAAACATTTTTCTTTGGGACCACAGTTGTCCCTTTCTAAACATTTTGAAAGTTAACACTTTAACATTTCCCCCACCAAAAAAAAAAAAAAAAATTTGCATGCAAATGTTAATTTATAGCTCACCTTAATGTAATGGTAGCTAAAATAATATCTTTGTGTAGCTACTAAGAGAGTAAGTATCTCTTTGCTGATTTCTGAAAACAAGTAATAGACAAATTTAGTCCTTCCCTTATCTTTTTAAAAGTGGCACATACTTGGAAAGCTAAAAAGCACTTCAGAAAACAAACTGAAAGAATTGAAATATGACTATTTCACGTACTTCTGTACCGCATTAGCATCCATTCACTGTTAATTCATATTTTTGTCTAATACCATTCTTTTTACAGATTCTAACAAAAGTGCCATACCATCAGATACTTAAGTATACTCTTGGTGTACTGGAAGTTGTATATTTTGACCTTAAATTGAGAAAAATAAACAACTTCTCTATTGCTCACCAATCAAGTTTAGCTCTCAGCATCATGAAATAGAAGGGAACATATTAAATCAATTCAATCAAAATTTATTGAATACCTATGATGTGTTAAGTATATGACAGAGCAGCAAAATCAAATTACACCTTGGACACTAGTTTCCTCAGCCTACTTCCCCCAAGAATGCAGCCACAGCATAAAAAGATGCGGGAATTCTTTCAGGGCAATGAAGAATAATTCAGAGCTTTCCTATAGAACTGTATAAACTGTGAAACTAGAATTTTTAATTTTCAAAAAGAAAATACTAATTTAAAAATCATGAATGTAAAGGGAAAAGTGAAATAAAGCACTAATTATGCTTCCATACATCTCTAAATTATACAATATCACAAAAAGGAAAAATATCAATTGATGTTCAGGGAACCTGAAACAGTAAGAGATACATTCATGCTTTGATGAACTCTTTAATACCAGAATGAATGTCATTCAATTTTCACATGCCGTGAAATATTCTTCTGTTGATTTTTTAAAACTATACAAAAATGCGAAAATCTTTCTTGGCTAATGAGCTGTCCAAAAACAGGCAGTAGACCTGATTTGGCCCATGGGCATTAGTTTATCAACCGCTGTTCACCACAGAGCAAGATCAATGGTAGCTGGGGCGTGGTTAGTTAAACATATTTGTGCTTGGTAAATTTAACTTTGATTAGAAAGCTAAATAGTGATGATGCTGTACTTATTTTGAACATGTACCTGTTGAAATTAGGCCAAGTGCAAGACCTCGGCGGCTGTCAAAATACTCGCATGTAATGGTCACTGTTGCAGTGTATAATAAACCACATCCGAGACCTAAACATAAGAAGACATTGCATAAATTAAGACAGACTATATTACTCCAATGCAAAGAAAACAAAAAAGAGGAAAAAAGAGAAATAATTCCAATAGCATATTCTGTTACCGACTTGCTAAAACTCTTCAGAATATGGATTCCTAGATCCCTTTGGTGTTAGTTGTGCAGCTCCAATGGACGCATTTGGGCAGGCTGTTTTCACTCTACGCCTACCATAAAGTCAGGGTCAAGTGGAAAAAATAATCCAATTTTTTAAAGCATAAATGAATGATGCAAATTTAAGACATTATGAAGAGAGAATGGTTAAATCACACGCCAAACACAAAATTTAATCAGATGTGCCCATTCGATATCTCTGTCTCTCTTCTGAGTCCCTGCTCTCAGCTGAGTGTTATTTCTCTAAGTCCTCTAAACAATTTTACAAAATTCCCTTCGCCGTCCCAAGCTATTTTGCTAGAGTGCATAGCTTGAACATCATAATTTGCAAAACAAAGGCCCGAAGTATATATCGCTCTATTTTATTTTTCATACAACAATCAGAGATTGCCCCAGCTGGCTTGCTCCCACCTCCTTAGTCTACCACCAATGGGTTTCATGTGATCCTTATGTTCCCTCCTTTGACTCCAAATGCATAAAAAAAAATGCAAAACTGCCATCCTCAGCAGCATTTTCTCAATTGATTAAGAGCTTGCTTCCGGGCACGTCCTCAGTTTGGTTCAAATAAACCCTCATAAAATTTTCTACAGGTTTGTATGTTCTTACAATGACACTACCTTATTTAGGAGTAAAATGTCATGATGTCTTCTTTAATCTAGTCTAAAATATCTTTGCAAATAAAAAGGAGGCAAACAGTAAAATAACAACTGTTAAATTTAAGTGGCGAGGATATGAGTGTTTGCTATCGTATGTTTGTGTGTAACTGAACAGACATCTATCAAGCCTCTACATTCATAAAATAAAAATTTTTCCCTGTAGTATTATTTTTATGAAAATGAAATATTTTGGCAACAGTGAATTCTAATGTGGCAATCTTAAAAAGTGATAAGTGTGAAACTACAGAATCCAGACTCTATGTGTTGGGGAGGGAGACCAACTCATTCATATTTGCCCTGGACTTTCCTGGTTTGAGCATTAGAAATCTCACATCCTCGAAAACTCCTTAGTCCTGGGCAAACTGGGACAATTGGTGACTGTGATGTGGGGACCTATGTGCTTCTCTATATACATTATATCATGAATAGTCACAATGTCTCTGAACTTATAGTAGTCCCATTTTATAAAAAAAAATAAATATAGAAGCCAGAGAGATTGAATAATTTTCCAAGGTCACAAAGCTAATAATAATAATGGTTATGCTAGTGAATATTTATCCTTTATCTCATCAATCCACAAAACCCTGTAAGTTGGATGCTATTATTATGCTCAGTTTTAAAAATGAGAAAACAAGATAAGTAAGTTATCTGGAGTCACACAGTGGATCTGATAAGGTTAACCTGCATGGTCCAAACCCAGAGCCTGCCTGTTAGCTTGCTCCTTCCCTCTGCCACACTATTTTAAGAGATAATCTAATTCATTCCAGACAAATGAAAATGCTTAGAATACAATTCTACACAGAACTGGTGCTCTATGAATGTTATCATTAGACTGAATCTGTTTTTTTCTAAGGAACGCATAATACAGAAAGGAGAATGAGTTCAGACTGTGTAATAATTTCCTGTCACTTCCTTTACAATTGGACACTCCACTTTAAATGGTGACAGAATGGAGGTGTCATTGACCATTACTATCCCATTTATTTATCCCACAAATATTCTATGAGTCCTAAACTATGAGCCTATTGATGAAATAAAACCACAAAGAAGTCAATCATGGTAATAAGTATTAATAATCTGCTAGCAAAGAGTAGCTCACAGGGCCCCGATAATTACCAAAGTGAGAGATACTTTTTCAATTAATTGAAATCCAATTCAAGTCTTTTATTTATTTTATTTTTATTTATATTTTGCTTGACTTTGTGTAGCCCTCATAAGACCTATATGAGATAGGTTATTAAGCCTGCCTTTGCAGATGAGGGAAGAGTCATTTGTGGGGATCATGGGGCTTGCTCAAGCTCACAGAACTTATGTCTCCTGACTCGAAGCCTAGTGGTCTCTCTGACAATTTCCTCCCAGTTGCAGGAATTCAAAACATACTGCCAAATCAGAGTCATAGGCATTCTCCAGACCTAAGCTTGCTTTCTGACCCAGAATCCCTTAACTGAAGAGGCTAAGAGGGGCATTGCAGCAAACTCTATGACAAATAAATAAATGATGATATCCTGAATCTTTCCCCAAGAGAACTCCAGCTTCTGCTAGATAATCACGCACTGGGGAAGGCAGGATAAGTATTGAGCATCGTTGGACACAGGGTATCAGGTGACATTGTTAACTAGAGACTTGAAGCATTTAAGTGGTCTCCTCTTAGAGTGGGGTCATGGGGTGGGGCAGGTAATATATGGGTTCATGGCCCAGGTCTGGCACACAGTGGTTTCGTTGAACCCATGGATACATCCAACGGCCATTTCTCCAGTTCCTGATATTTAAGAAGCACACGTACGTGTTAGTTGTAGAACCCCCTACACTGTTTCTTGGCTAGTGGAGTAAGTCACCACAGTGGGGAAAGCCAGTGGAAGCCTTGTAACCACATCACCACCACCATCTGCAGCCAAAAGAATAAACCAAGACCAATATCAAATCCTATCTAATTAACTGAAGATCATGGGTTCATAGGGGAGAGGGACAGTGTTAGCTATTGAAAGGTTCCAATGACATGAACCAAATCAACATCAACGTCACAAGTTAGTAAAGCTTTCTCCACTACCACGGAAATTCTGAAATTTAGTCGTGAGAGTTAATTTTGTCTTTTTATGTCTATATATTCTTAGATATTCTTCTGACACAATCAAATGTATATACATCTTAGACAATGTTGGCTTTTTTCTTTTAAAAAATTAATTTTTATCTACAGGTAATGCAAATGCTATGGTATCACTGTTTGTCAATTTTTCAGTCAGTGACAACTTTGTATATGTACTCACAAATGCTTTCCTTGAATTAACCTTGAAACCATGAGTAGAAGTAAAACTCCATGAAATTTTAAATGGTTAGTCCAGAGTTTGGGGAAAATGCCGAAATCATAGCAATAGCAGAATGATTCAATTTCTATGTAAAAAGTATAATTCTAAACGGAATTTTGTCCTAAAAGGAATAATTTGTCCTTTTTGTCTTAAAAGAAATAATCTAAGTTCTAAAAGGAATAATCTCATTCGCACATAAACATAGATATCTACATTTTTATTTTTATTGATTTTAGACAAGAATGGAAAATGATTATCTCTAATTTTATGTGAGAATATATTTGAAGGACAGATTCAAAACTGTATTAAGCATTACAGAAAATATAAAATATCAAACAGATACTACCTTCTCAAAGAACTAAAAAGTGATCTGCTTATTTAGATTAAGATCTGAGTAGTATTAAGGTACATAGTTAAATTTAAAATAAACACTAAGACTTCTAAAAGCTCTAAAAATAATCACAAAAATGCAAAAGTCAGGATGTGGTATCACACTGAGTGGATGCAATTACTAACTATGTGGCTTTGGTTAGTAATTTCACTGCTCTGAGCTTCACTTTTCCTCTCTATAAAATAGGTTATTGTGAAAAATAAATAAGATCAGATAAAGCACTTAGCACAGAGCCTGGCACATAGTAAGTGCTCAATGAATATTAGCTGCTATTTTTTTCTATTACTTATTGCGGAAAAGTCTCAAGTAAAAGAGAGGAATATTGGTAGTCAACAAACTGGTTCTTTCAGACACTAAGAAAAAACTTTGAAACCTGGAGTCGTCTTTTTCAAATTCCCTATCAGCAGCTCCTGAAATACTGAGTCTGGTGATGTTTAACATTGAGTACATCACGAAAGCATCCCTTCTTGCTCCCCGCTCCCACCCCAACTCCCCCAAGAAAAACAAAATCAAAACTGTCAGTGCTCTCAGGCCCCAAGTTCTTTACTTTTCCTCTCCTGTAACCAAGATCATCATCAATCATTCCCACCACACAATTTTCTTCATTCATGCCTTATTTTAAAAAAAATAATTATTATGTGCTTTACAATCTGCTTTTTACTTTTGCTGTGACTTTGTGACAGACTGGGCCCTAGTGACAGATGGGGCCCTGGTGACAGATGGTGTGAAACAGCAGGATGTTTAGAGCACAAAAAGCTCAACACAGCACTGCTTAACTGTCCAATATGAAAGGGACCACTTCCTAAGTTGGTGAGAAGTGACAGATGTCAGTCACATATAAGTCTCATGCTCCTCCCTCTTTTTTTTCTTTTTTGTGCTTTAGAGAAAAGTACTGAAATGAAACACCTTCCTGTGCCTTGCGAGAAAACATGATGTGCGTTGTTAAATATCCTTCCAAATATTTTGATTCACTGGTGGACATTTTACTAAAGCAACAACTTTTGGTGAAGTAGCCATTGGAAGTAATTATCACTGAGCATTTTCATTTGTTATATTAACTGAATAAAAACCCAACATTGGTAAAATGATGATTAACTCTTGACACTTAGAAAAGTTATAGTAATCAAGTTTCTTACCTACAACAATGCCATAGGAAAAATATAGAAAGTAGATATTAGGAGCAAAACCACTCAACATTAGGCCTCCGGCCACCATGAAGCCACTGAAGATCGTCACAGGTCTTGCTCCAAAAGATGAGACACAGAGGCTGCAGACAGGACCTAATATAAGAAATGAAACCTTCACGTATTTAACAGTAATCTCCTTTACACAATCATATTATCTACCCCATCGAAAGTTTAAAATGATTCTTTCCATCACAAAATAACAACAACAATAATAAACATTTACTGTGTGCTGGACACTACATGAGTACTTCACATAAACAATTTGATTTTATTTTAATCTTACTGCAGCCCTGAGAGGTAGATACTATTGTTATCATCATTTTTTTTTTTTTTGATCAGGAAATTAAAGATTCAAGATAGTAAGTTCACATAGTTAAGAAATGGGGGTTCTGGAGTCAGATTTTCTTCAGATTCGAGCTCTTATTAGATCTCTCTGTGCCTCTTTTTCTTCATCTGAAAATTGGATTAATAATAGTAGCCCCCTTGTAGTGTTAGCGCGGACAATAGTGTTAGCAAGGATGTGGAACAATCAGAACTCTTATAAACTGCTGGCATTATCTCCTAAAGCTGAACACAGCACACTGTATAACCCAGAGTTCCATTTCTATGTATATACCAAATAGAAACCAAGAGACATACCCAAAAGAAATAGCTACATCAAAAGTTATATACATAAATGCTCATAGTAGAACTATTCATAGCAGCTAAAACCTAGAAATCCAGATGTTTATCAGTAGTAGAATGTATAATTAAATTCTGGACTATTCATCAATGAACTATTGTATGGCAATGAGAATAAATGACCTACAACTACATATAGCAACACATGTATCTCACAAACATTTGTGGAGTGAAGGACACCCAATACAAAAAAGTACACATTATGTAATTCCAATGATAAAAAATACCCCAAAAAGGCAAAACTAATCTATGATTAGCAGTTAGAATAGTGGTTATCTTTGGTAGGGAGTACGGAGTTATAACCAGAGGGGAGGACAGCCCAACTTCCAGGGGAACTGCTAATGTTCTATTTCTGATGTAAATGTGCTCATTTTATGCATGTGTTCAGTTTGTGAAAAATTCATCAGGCTATACTCTCATAATATGTACACTTTTCTGTTTTAATGAAAAAATGTTTAAGAAACATCAAATGGAGAAACGATGTAGTCTGTTAATAGCCTCATTATTAGTAAGTGGTAGAGACAGGATCCAATGACCCCAAGCCCAACATTCTTGCCAATTACAGTAGTTCCGCTTATCTGCAGTTACCCTTAGTCAAACACGGTCTGAAAACATTAAACGGACAATTCCAGAGATAAACAATTCATAAGTTTTAAATGAATGTCGTTCTGAGTTGCATAATGAAATATCTCGCCATCCCTCTTTCTGCCAGTTAGTCACTTAGTAGCCATCTGGGTTATCAGATTGACTGTCTCAGTATCGTAGTGCTTATGTTCAAGTAACCCTTATATTTACTTAATAACGGTCCCAAAGCCATCCACATAACTTTTATTACACTACGTTGTTATTTTATTATTTGTTGTTGTTAATCTTTTATTGTGTCTAATTTACAAATTAAACTTTATCATAGGTATGTATGCATAGGAAAGAACATAGTATATATAGTGTTCGGTACTATCCACAATCAGGTATCTACTGAGGGTCTAGGAACACATCCCCCGCAGATAAGGGGGGACTACTGAACAATAGAAATATCAGGAGTCACATGTATGAGCCACATATGGAATCTTAAACTTTCTAATAGCTACATTAGAAAAAAATTAAAAAGAGGTAAAATTTAATAATATATTTAATCTAACCTATTACATCAAAAACATTATCAACATTTCAATCTCATTAATGAGATATTTTATATACCTTTGTTTTGTACTGTCTTTGAAATTCAGTGTGTATATGTTATACTTATAGCATATCTCAACTCGAACTAGCCACATTTCATAGCCACCAGTGGCTAGTGTCTACTGTATTGAACCACACAGCAGTAGAGTATCATATCATGAGAGAACAGGGAAAAGAGAAGACTACACACAATCCAGGACTTACACCAGAAGGCAAAACAAACACATATCAAAACCTCAGTCCATGGGCAATAAGCACCAAAAGAAAGGTCTAGATCATGTGTTTGGGGATTTCAGAAAAGGGAGATCGCCATGTGCCAAGGAACTGAGCCTTGAGCTGGGCCATGAAGTACGGTTACAAGGACAAAAGGGGTGAAAATACCTTCTAAGTGGAGGGGACAGAACCCTAATGTGGTTTTCCAATCCTGTAATTATTATATGATAGCTTTGGAAAAGAAATGATTCCCTTTGGGAAATAAATTCACTTCCACGCCCCCTCTCTCTCAAAAAGTTTCGGAGAATCCCAAAAATGGTAGGATGGCCAGGCCCGCTGCTGCAGATGTAAGTAGACTTATGGTACGGTGAGAAATAAAATATAACAGTCACCATGCTGTGTGCCTGCAGCAGAGCAAAGATTTCTCAAAAGAGCAGACTGGGCCTGGGAGAGTCCTACCCTTTTACCTATAATGCAGGGAGCCCAACTAAAAGTAGGTTCTTTACTCCTTCCTCCTGCTGAGAACAGGAATTTTAAGCTCATCATATCCCTGAAAGAAAAAAAAGCGTTAAGGAGCCACACCCACTCAAAGCCTTAATCTCTTGCATAGTGTCGACTGCCTTGTTTATTGGTTGGTCTGGTGGTATTGGACAGGGCAGACAGTTTAACCAGAACCTGTCAATCTTCTCACCAATCCTGGAACTGCTAGCACACTGGGAACTGGCCAATGTAACAGAATTCTTTTAAGAGGCAGAAATTTCATGCTACTAGAAAGAGTTAACAGTGCTTGTGGGTAAAATCATACAGATAAGATCAAACTCAGTTCTGCCAGCAGTCACAACTGATTCAGCAAGCAAGTTGGCCACACTGACTCACTGGATTAACCTGGGAGTAGATTTTCTGACTCATGAACAGTTTTAGGGCCTTTGGAAAAACAAAGGATCTCCCTGCTGTTTCAGCAACTCTGTTGTCTGAAAAATGGCCTGTCCTTGAGCTTGAAGAGTGACATGTCACCAAAGAGTGCTTTAGCTCATTTTAAAACAATGATAGGCTATGGTAGTGCTTCTATACCATTCAGGTTTCAACCAGAGAAACAGAACCAGAAGACCTACATTAGGAAATTTATTGCAAGGAATTAGCTTATGCGATTGTGGGGTCTGGCTGGGTAAGTGCAACGCTCACAGTGCAGGCTGTCAGGAAAGGCAGGTCAGAACTCCTGGCACAGGCTGAGGCTACAGGGCATAGGCAGAATTTCTCCTTCTGGAAAAGCTCATTTCAGCTCTCAAGGCCTTTCAACAGATTGAATCAGGTCCACTTAGATTATCTAGGATAATTTTCCTTTCTTAAAGTCAATTATGAACTTTGAGCACAACTATAAAATACCTTCACAGTAACACTTACATTAGTTTTTAAATAACTAGAGAATGTAGCCTAGCCAAGTTGACCATCACACTTTCCAACACAATCTCTCCTTCTCCAGGCAAATTTATTTCACCCGGATGCGTCATCTGCAGTCATCCAGGCCTCTGCATAAAAGGACTCTCCATGGACTGCTCTCTCCCTGACCATTCACCTTACAAAGCCCAACCTCCCATCTGGCCCACCTCACAGCTTATCTCTATTAAACTCCAGAGACTGTCTTGTCCTTGCTATTCTCCTTGGCATTTGTGATATCTTGAATTATCAGTAACTTTTCTTTCTGTTTCTTCCTTGAGACTATAAATCCCTTAAAAGCATCTCTAGCACAGAGTGGAGGAGACTATGGATGGATATAATGATGGTGAGCTCGTTCACAAAACATAATCCAGACAGTAGGATCCTTGATGCTCAGCTTTACCTATCCAGAGGATCGTCTGCACAAACACATGATTCAGGCCAGAGGAAGAAGTTATTTTCTCCTCAATTACTCAAGTTTCAAAGAGAAGGAATTAAGAATTAAGATTATGAAGACTATGAAGTTAAGAATTGCATGTCTTTTCATAGTTCTTATATGCTACTCTAAGCTACTGTCCAAATCTAGGTTTGTCAGAGACAAGGGATGTGCCTTTAAATTCTAGATACTTAAGACTCAATCTTGGCAAAGTTTCAGCTCTGCCTCCTGCTCATTCTCCTAGAAATGTCTTCGTCTTTCACCCTGAAGGGTCCTTTTCTTTTGTAGATTCTAATTTGATTGGAACTGCTTTGGAGAATATTTTATTTGTGGGTGATTCCAGTTCTCTAATATTTGTTGAGTACTTACCATATGTCAAGCACCATTTCAATTACTCTACACAACATTCATATAAGGTAGGTACTTTTATTATCTCCAATTTAAAGATGAAGAAACAGGTTTAATAAGTTAGAAAAACAGGGACTCAGGTGACACTTCCTTTTAGAGAATGTGCTTCAGATTGAGTAGGTCACTAAACTTGAGGACAATAATGCCTACTTCAGTACATTGTTATGAGGAGCAACTAAGATCAAATAAGTGAAAGTCACTGGTATTGAGCCAGGCACTCAAGGGACATTTAGTGAGCTTAAGAGAAAAGTACATGGAAAACAGAACTTGTATGTTGCTTGGCAATTGTATTTATTCTGCTGTGCCTTGCTCAGTTTTAAAGCTCTAGAGGTCAGACCACAGAACCAGTCAAAGATGACACCTATCATATGATATGATATGGTCTTCCTGTATCAGAATCATCTAGGGAAGATTCCTGGGGCCACTCCTCATCCCCACACCACCCACAGATGGGTAGGAAATTGGCTTTTAGACAAGCTCAAGCAATGCATACATACTTCTAAATTTAAGAGCCCCTATATATATTTTACATATATATGTAAATCCAGCTTTTATCAAAGAGCTGTACATATATAAATACGTATACACATATGTATAAATTATCTTTTAGTAAAAAGGATGCAAAGATGTCCATTTATGTGTGTTTTTCACCAAAGCCCCACAAGAACCAGGGCCATTGGACATAATTTGTTTTTCATCATTTACATGGCATAAGCAGTGCCACACCCAAGTAGAAACCTACAGTAGTTCCCTTTAGAAATAAGTCTAAGCAAATAATACATCAGAAAATTATCAAAAAAGCATAAGACTGAAATCTAAATAGAGAGAGCTTAAACCAGTGGTTAGTTCCCAAATAAAAATCACTTTTGGTTCTTTGAAAAAATTCACATATCTAGACTCCATTATAGACTGACTGAATAAGAATGTCTGAGTGTCAAATCTAGGCAATTATACGCTAAAAATTTTCTATAGATGATTCTAATTATCCCTCTGGTTAAGAACTACTAATAACAATTGGATAACCAACATGAAATATACTTTTCCTATTTCCAAGGTAATATTGATCTGTTTGTTTCTCTGTAGAACAGTTTTCAATAAAGTAAAGGGTTAATGTGGCTTACACGCTGCTAGATGCCTCTTGTTAATACTATATTTCCATAGTTTTCAGGATTTGTCCCTTAATTTATGCTATACAGGGTCAAGGGAGGCCAACATCACATATGTTCAGTGGACACCAACGAATGTGCGTGTGTATGCACACACGTGTGCAACACACAAACACATAAACACACCCTCTTCAGCATCATTTTTTCCCCACAATTTCCTCATTCTTGAACCCTTTGGTCTCCTTATTCTACACACGTCTTCAAAAGCTCTGATTAGCTGGTCCAAGTACCTTCTCATCTAGCTGACAACACAGAAGATAAGTGACTTGCACAAGGTCCCTCAGCTAAATAGTGGTAGAGTCAAGATATGAGTTAGAATATGACTGAAGACCAGTGCTCCCTCCTGTACTTATTGTCTCCTTTGAACGTCAATGGGATGTTCTATCTCTCCAGCCCCAAGCAGAGCCAGCTTCATGGGCTTGTAGCCTATGCTACATGCTTGACTTACTGCTCTGCTGTTGTTGTCTTGAAGTTCGTAATTATTTTTAAACAAGTTCCACTTAGATTATCATTTTCATTTTGTGCTAGTGCCTGCAAATTATGCAGCCAATCCAGCCTACAAGTAAAGAGAGCTGCTCCTGGCCCTTGAAACAGTGAACTAGGAGAAAGTATAGAGCTGCAGTTCAGTTTTGAGTCTCAGCCTGAGCTCTGACCATCAATGCCTCTTCCATCCTTAAGGAGATCTCAGCTTCCCTGAACCCTTAACTCCTACCTGGGCAGACTTTGTGGAAAGAAGCTTTGTACTCTGAATATGTGTTAATTGAGATATCACTTCAATTATCCTTTGATCTTTGCTAGAGAGCAAGGTAATTAAATTTCTGTTTAACTCAGTATTTGCTAATAGAAACGGCGACTAATTGGAACACATTAAAATATTATCTCCTCTTCACATTAGATAATTTTTTCAAAATCGTTACTTTCAAACCCCTTTATTAATACCTCAATTGGCATCCACTTGTACTCTGACAACTGTACAAACAATACATATTTTGAAAAGCCCTTTCAAACAAATCTTGGGCAAGCTTTTCCTTTTGAGCTCATAGTGGCAGTATTATTTTCATTTGTTTGGTTAAGTTTAGTTACCTTATCTGACATGGCCAGATGATCCTGCATTGTTTTTCAATTCTTTTTTTTTTAAAGTTAGAAAAATTTATTTTTTTTACTTTATTTTTAATTATAGTTAACATACATGATTATACTTGTTTCAGGTATACAAAATAGTGATTCAACATTTATATACGTTACAAAGCGATCACCACAATAAGCCTAGTATCTACCTGTCATGTACATAGTTATTAGGATCAAGTCTTGGGTTTAATTTAACAAGGTAATACATAGGTTGGAAGCAATTGTTTTTGTTTGTTTGTTTGTTTTGTTTTGTTTTGTTTTAAGGAGTCCCCTTTGGCATTCAGGAAAGATGACATATTTAAAAGAAGGAATGGCTAATGCATTTTGTTTTCATGAAATCATTTTAGAGATGAAAAATACCTTACAAATCGCCACATTCAATGTCCTTATTTTCCCCATAAGAATAGAGACTGCGATTTGCTCAGCAAACCACATCAAGTTCATAGCACACAGGAAGAGACTCCAGGGCTATTGCCCCCATCTAGGACACTGGTTTAGCACATTCATACTTAAATAGTTCCAAGTAAGTTAAACTGATAATCACTAAATATTGCTGCAGCGTTCAAACTATTACTCCAGGAACAGAAGTGTCATGTGATTTTAATCCTTAGAAGGAAAATAAAAAGCCTTCTCCTGTTCTCTGTAAAGATGATAAGAATCACTATTACATTATATGTAAACATTTATCAAGAACATTAGTTTTGGAGACATTATACAAAGTTCACACAAAATACATCACATATATCTTATATATAATATTCCAATCCTTAACAGCATCATCAGTATAAAATGAGACTACCCTTTGCCATGTAAAATTTTTCTTAATAAGGTGACAGAAATGTAGGAAATGTAATTTAATCATGGTGTATCTGAATTGAAGAGTAGTAGTTATGAATCATATAGGAACTGCCTATAGGACTGCTGAATACCATTTGGTCCTCTGGTCACCAGCATTTGTCGGACATACCTGAATCACTGCCTTCATCTCCCTGTATCACTCTTACTCATGGAGGTATGAATGTCTCTCACTAGACTGTGAACCTCTTAAGGGCAGGAACGATGTGTTTGCTGTTCATCTTTTCATATTCAGCATCTAGCACACTGCCTGGCACATAGTAGCAAATAAGCGAATAAAGAAATCAATGAGTATCTTATGGAATTCCTGTATTTTCATACGGATTTATTACAGTAAAAGTATGGTTGTATAATTTCAATGAAGGCAGGAAAATATGTGTTATACTTTAAAAACAAACAGCCCCTTATGCCTCACACAGTGTTAATGATGCAACAAATGTAATTAAATGATTCATGAGTGAAGAGAAACATAAGTTTATCCACTTACTTGCAAGCAAACCGACTCCACTTGCAAGAGATCCAACCCAGGCTGTTTTTCCTTTTCCTTCACCAAAGGCATCCAGCCATTCTACATACAAGACTCCAACTGCTACTGGGGATCCATAACACAGAAACTGAGTAAAGAAGGAGACAAGCACAATCACCCAGCCCCATCCGCCATCGGGTGACTTTTTAATTTCCATTGTAAGGTGAGATCGAGGATGTTGTTCTCTGTAAGTCCTAAACAAAAACAAACAGAAAAGCATTTTAGAGTGTGGTGGGGCATGGTATTTTGGATTAAAAACACATTTTCCTAAATAAAAACATAGAAGAGTTTCTCAGAAAATACACATGGAAAAGCATATCACTGACATATCAAATTAACTTTAAATTGTTTATTTATGATTCAAATAAGTAATACATCCACGTCTTTTTTTTTTTTTTTTTTTAATTCTAGGATGGTAAAGAGTAAAAAGTCTTCTTTCCAACCTTGTCTCCACTGACACATTCCCACCCTTAGCCAGCCACTGGAAATCACTGATTTTGGTTTCTTATGACACATCGGGTTCCTCAGGAAGCAGACTTTTAGCAAGAAGATTAATTAGGAGTGCTCTCTTCTTAGGAAAGGGAATAGACAGCAGAGGGAGAAAGCAAGCCGCCATGTGTGTGAAGGAAGAAGATTTCTAAAGCTGGGATGACCCTTTGGAGTGGGGAATGGAGAGCTGTCCCTTCATACCCCCATGTTGATCAGTCACTGGATGAGTACCAACCAGGAAGCGGGCATAACTTTAGGTGAGGTGATTCTCTACAGAAGAGGCAATCAATCCCCACAGGGGCTGTCAGCTGAAGGCAATCTGCCAGTAGCCCTCTCAGAGGCTGGGGCAAGGAATCTTTCATTTCTGGAGGGGTCTGGAGAGAACTGGCAGTACATCACAACATTCACCAACCTGAGTAAATTTCCAGAGCTTTTTTATGCATATACAAGCAAAAACAAGCAAAAAGTTTTCTTTCTTTTTTTGACAAAAAGTAGAATATTGTACATTCCATTCCATACCTTGTTTTCGTCTCTTAACGCCTTTGGAAATTTTTCTCTATCAATATATAGAGAGCATCAGAGCATCCTTATTCTTGCCCTCTCTCTCCTCATATGAGTGTGTGTTTATGTATACATATGTATATATGTATATACATTATCTCATCATATGACTATACACTTATTTACTTATTGAATAGGCAAAACATTCACATGATTCAAAAATGAAAAAAAATGACAATATATGTATATATAATGTAGTCTTCATCTACCTATTGCTGCCTAACTCCCTTATGGATAACTAATGTTGTTTCTTCTACACCCTTATGGATAACCAATGTTGTTTCTTCTACATCCTTCTAGGATATAAGTACATACATAAGTAACTCAAGTATAGATTTCCTCTAGTTTTTTAAAAATAGCATGTTATATACATTTGTACGTTTCTTGCTTTTTTTTAAACAAGTATCTTGAAGATCCTTCACATCAATGCATAGTGATCTTTATTCTTTTCTTTCTGCTGATTGTGTTCCAGTATAGGGCTTTGTCTTAACTCTAACCAATCCTCTATGGTTGACAATGCAAAACAGTGCTGCAGTGAATAACTTTATATATACATATATCTTTTTGCATATATGCATATCTATTAGGTAAAACCCAAAAAGGAATTGCTGAGTCAAAGGGTAAGTACATTAGTAACTGTAAACAGTATTACCAAATTGGCTTCAAGGGATTGAATCAATTTATATTATCCCTAGCAATTTGGAGTGTGTTGTGAAAATTTTGGATTTTTGTCATTTTGTAGCTTTAAAACAGTATTTCATTATAGTTTTAATGTACAGCATTTCTCAGCATTCTCTGAACGTCGTATGTCATTTCATAAGTGAAAGCCATTTGTAATTCCTGTCTAATTCTTGGGCACATATGGGTATATTTCTGGATTTTCTGTACTATTCCATTGATCTGTCTATTTGTTCATCATTACTACATTAGTTTAATTACAACGTCTTTTTTAAAGTATTTTTTAAATATATTTTAAATTCTAGTGGAGCTAAGTTCTTTCCATCTGTCTCCATCATTGCACACATTTTAAGTATTTTCTTGGCTCTTTTTGTTTATTTATTTCTTACATGAACTTCAGAATCAGTTTGTCTAGTTTTGAAAGAAATCTGATGGTGTTTTCATGAAGACTGAATTAAATTTATACATTGATTTAAGGAAAACAAATACTTTTATAACGTTGAGTCTTTCTATCTAAGAACATGGTGTTCCTTTCCATTTGTTCAAGTCTAGTTTTGTGTTTAGTGTTTAATGCTTTCCCCAACATTTCTTTTCATTTTATCTTTAGATACTTTACTTTTTGTTAACATTATAATTGGGATTATTTCTTTGATTCATCTGTTGATGTCTGCATGTTAATTTTGGATCCCACTACCTTACTACATTCTCTCATTTGCAGTAGATCTTTGGATGATTCTCTTGGGTATAATAACACACGATACGATATAGTTATATAATCATCTACAAACAGTGGTAGTTTTACCTCCTTATTTGAACTCTTATACTCCTAATTTCCTTCTTTTGCCTTTGCATTGAACAGGATACTCAGAATAATGTTAAACAATATGAGTGTACCTCTTTGTCTAGTTCCTAACTGTAGTGGGAATGTCTTCAAATGCCATGGTGCTGCCTGAGGTGAGATATATTTATTTCACAAATTTAAGATAGCATTCATATTTTTCTATTTTGGAGTATTATAAAGAATGCTTACTAGATTTTGTCAAATGCATTTCCAGTGCATAGGGAGATGTATTATAATTTTCTCCTCAAAACTTTTAATATAATAAAATCTGCATTTTCTACTATGAAATCTGTAGTATTACTATTAAACCATCCTAGACTTATTGGATTAAATCTTCCTTGGTTAATGCACTATTTTGATTGTGTCAATCTATTTGGGGAGTGTTAGATTTATAAGTGAGATTTGTCTATATTTTAAAAAATTTTTACTAGTTTTTGGTATCACAATGATATTTTAAAAGAGTCTGAAAATGTTCTTTCTTTTTCTAAATTCTGAAACAGTGTATATGGCACTGGATTTGGAGGCCCGAGGCCTAACCTCCCTGCCCCCAACAAGGTCTCCCATATAATCCATACCTCCTATGTCTCTTCACCATGTCAGGTTTGAAATTAGGTTCAACAGAGTCTTTGCACAAAAGTTGCCAAGACATTCCCTAGGCTGTGGTTTCATCAGATAACCAGTACAGACAGTAGAAATATCATTTACCCATTCATACATGTCCCTAGTTAGTGAGCCATTTGGCTAACTTAAGAGAGACATAGTTACACCCATCAATCTACCTAAGCTTCTGTAAATGTCCTCACTTTGCCATTCAGAACATGGGCCAAAATTATGTCACCACTTGCCACAGGCCTTTGCATAAATCAATATATTGAATATTTAATAACTGAATATTTATTTTTGATATTTTAATATCTAATAACTGAAAACTGAAAGATGTTACAATTTGTGTACAAAACCGTAGAGTCTAAAATTCAGTTTCTCAGACCATACAACTGTGTTAGCTGACAGAATACTTCAGACCTCCAAATATCAAAATCCTTTTAGGTAAGCAAGTATATATTCTTCCATCAGAAGTTTACTCCCTCCAGTACTTACTGTTGTAAAAGTAAACAATATAATTCTCATGACAATTCAGTACTTTACAATTCTTGTTTAGAATCCCTTTAAAGAAAATAAAATCTTAATTCCCTAAACTAGATGATATATGATAGCAATAGCCAAATATCTAATGAAACTAAAAGGTGGTATAAAAAAAATGCACGCAAGATTGTCTTTCATTTAAATCTTCTAGTTACAGCACTTTAGGAAAAGTACACATTTATATAAGCAAAACGCCAGAATCATTTTTTTTTCCCCTCTTTAATTCCCCACTTCCACCCCTGACCTACAGATGTTGCTGTTTCCCCTTAAGAACTGGATCTCTGAAGGTGGGGTGTCTCCTCCCACACGCTTGCGATGTGCACCCGGGGCCTGGCACACTCGGGGTATGGTCCGTGGCTCCACCTGCAGAATCATTATTAAAGCCAGTATTTTCTGGAGTGAGGAGAGTGAAAGGGTGAGAAGGAATATCTTCCTTTCCAGTTTTCAGACCTAAGTAGACAGAAGTGCCTTCATATACCAAATACCTTTTCCTTGCTTTGCCTTGGGTGACATTTCACTGGTAAATATTTGGGAGAGCAAACCTTTGAAATACAAAGCTCCCATGTGTATCAACTCTGACTAGAAAGACAAGTTTTTATAAAGAGTTTCCTAACAGCTGCTGACCTTTAATTGTTTCATAGTTTAAGATACATGTAGTCTCAATAGAACATGGTGGAAAATACCATTTAGTGATTTCTTGTTTTCTGTCAGGGTAACACCTTTCTTGTATAGTTTCCTCTATTCTTTAGATGTCTCTCTCCTGCTATTTCTCTTATATTCTGTATTCTGTAAGGTGATTTCACAAATAGACTCGTTTTCATTTCCTCCCTTTTTGTAATGGTATCCAATTTCCTTTGGGGGATTTTGGGTCTTCTCTATAGGTAGACAGTTGGTGGGACTATAAATCAAGGTTCCTTGATCTTGACATGTAGAATGGTACCGACCCAAGCAAGGCAGGTAGGATCTCTCTCCTAGGACCCTGAATCTTAATTAATATATATATGGAGCTTATTGATTCTCAACAATAGTGCATTGAAGAGACCCTGTCAGTTCCCCCTACCTTGACTCCCTAGAGATACCCAAACTTAGTTTCTCCAGCCTTCCATTTTATCAGCTAACTCAGTAAATTATTTTGTTAAGGTAACTGATATTCTTTTCTTTTATGTGCAACAGAGTAAACAAATTGCTAGTATGCAGTAATTTCACGTTGATTATTTTATCCATACTCCACTTTGGGCCAAAGGTTAAGCTTAGGAGCACAGTCTGTAACCACAAAATACAGAAAATACAGGTATGCCATATCTCCCCACCGCCCCCCGAAGATTTCATCTTACTAGCCCTCCTTCTTCATATCTTATGATCCAATATGATAAAATCTCTTCTCTGGCATTCTTTTAAATAAAAACTAAATGAAAGTTTCCACTAACTCCACTTATTCTAATAGCCACAGAAACGCAGCACTATAAAGGTAAAGTTTACTCAAAAAGCTTTTTGATCACTTACAATTTAAATTATGTTGCACTAGATACCAAGGGAAATCAGGAGAAACATCAGGCATGGGTGGTCCTTGCCCTCTGGGAGCTTATAACCCAGTTAGGAAGATATGTGCATACATATGATTGAGAGCCAAAGAGGTGGATGGGTATTAAATGTTTAGAAGTCAGAAGGAAATGAAAGTAATCAAGGTAGGAGCAGGAGTGGAAGTCCTGATGAAATAGGTTAGTTTTAAAGAACAATGGAGAGACTCAAGAAAAGGGTGGCTCTGCCAAGAGGAACAATATGAACATGGGTGTGGAATCAGGATAGGCCTGACAAGTTTGGTGGAAAGTGAAGCAGGCTCATTGAGGAAAACAAAATTAGAAAAATGGCACTCTCAACTGCAATTTAAGAGGAAGAAAGTGTCTCCAGAAGTTTGTGTTTATAACTCCCAAATAGAATTCACACACTATATAATAAATTCCACCATTAATAACCCATTTATATTATCTAAGTGGTGGGTTTTTATTTTTTATTTTTTTGGCTAAAAAAATAAATAAATAACAAGATCTGTAAGTACCAGAAGATGTTGTTTTATTTGGACTAGTGTTCCACGAGTACATGAGAATTTTGGGGCTCTTATTCATACAACTATATGAAAATATGCTTCTAGGAAACATATACACTGTAGTATATTCTAGTACACTCTTTTTGAGAATTTGGACTCTTTTAACCAGAGTATTAACAAACCAGGACTCTGCATGGCAAGATATTTTATATAAAACTCAAAAACAGAAGCCATTTTGAGAGACCATTGTAATTCAGGGGCAATTTTGTCACACTACAAGGTCTGAAAGGATATCACAATATTAACTTTACCTTGCAATTTAAGTATATTTCCTATCCTTAACTTAAAAATTAAATATATTCCACATATTATAAACTTCCCTTACAGAAGAGAGAGCATGAACTAAAACTAACCATAATAAGACAGTATTCAACAAAATTTGATTATCATTAATATAAAAGACAGCATATTTCCTAAAGCTAGAGTTTGTTTTGTTAAATGGAAAGGAGAATTAGGCATTTTCTAAGACATTTCCTCCAAAAAATGAAAAAGACTTTTGTTAAAAGCTTTTACTCATGGTATAAAGCTTTTAAGCTCCAATGCCTTAGATTGCATTTAGTTTGTTCAAATTATGCCAATCCTTTGTTATTTCTTCAACTCTACACTGGCTGAGAATTTCTATTTTCCAGGATATGGGATGTTAGAATTGCATACTTGGCATTTATGAACAATTAATATTGACAGAGAAGCTTTCTGCCCCTGAATTGTACACATATGTACTATACTCTCTTTTCAATAATTCAAATAATTTATAATTTGCTCTTATTTTCAGTTGACAGTTCTCTCTTGCCTGTGTTCCTCCAATGATAATCATTCTTGAATAACCCTTTTTTGAATGTTATCTATAAATATCTCACGGGAAATTTCTAGATACATTTTTAACTTGAATTATAGAAGGTAAAAACAGCAAATTTTTATTTGCATCTCAGTCACTACCAAATTACCTGGTGCTGAAGCACTTTATTTTAGTGAAGAGCCTAGAATCATGTGACACTCTCTCAGGAAAAAATGGTTGATTGCAGGTGGAATTTGTCTTATTCTGGTAATCCTTAAGGGTGTCAAAAGTCTAAAGCATACTGGGCTTCCTAATCTTTCTTCGCTTACATTTTTGCCCCTCTTATTATATGGAAGGCTCTAGACCTCGGGCCAGGATGTGGAGGATCGAAAGCCTCATATGGTGATTGTGGGAGGAATAGCACTTTGGAAAAAAGCTTGAGGGATGAGAATGGAGAAAAACTGTTAAAAGGTACAAGTTTCTTTTAGGGCTAATGAACATGTTTTTAAATTATTTTTAAATATTTTACAGATTGTGGTACAGTTTATACAATTCTTGAATAAAATTCGCTGCACTATATACATTAAACGGATGAATTTTATAATATCTGAATTACATCTCAATAAAGTTGTTAAAACACATTTAAAAGCCACTGAAAATTATGTTTCAGTTCTGACTGCAATATAGGTAATGAGTTTTATAAACTAAAGCCACACCCATTCTACCAGAAGCAGTTCCCAT
>NW_006438113.1:21535732-21544155 GCF_000325575.1 Pteropus alecto | reverse complement strand
AAAACATCCACCATTTGTTTTCCACCACTACAGTTTAGGTAAAGGGATTCTGGGAATTGAGAAAAAACTTTGGGAATTCTCATAAAAATGTACATAAACAAATCATTCTTTGGGTATTCTAATAAAAATGATGTTAAGCAGTTCTTTGGGATTTCTAATGAAATATAGGTAAACAAATATACTTAATATATACTGAAGCTCAGAATTCAAATATAAATTAAATTTCATGTAATGAGAGACGAGCATAAGGGATATATAGTTAAGATGTTAAAGTACAGGTATGACTACACATGATAAAAGAGGAATCTAAGCAATGAAAACAACAATTTCAGGGTTTCTGAAGTAAACTTTAGTGACCTTTGGCTGCTTTATGTAGATAGAAGAAGGATGCAAAAAACGATATAGAGCAAGTTAACGATATTTCAATTGCTTGATAGCTTCCCTTTTTTCCTCTTAGTTTCACCATAAAGATGGAGTGAAGGGGAAGAAGAAAAATTTTTCCAGTATCTCCTTCTAGAATAGTAGGAACTGGGTAATGGTTAAGATAATGAGCTTTGTTATTAGATGTGCATCCGGGTTCCAATCCAGTCTGTACTACTCGCCATGCATTTCTAAGTCAATTACTCAATGTCTCTAAGTCTCACTTTTCTCATCTATAAAATGGGATAAAAGTGAATTTAAAGTGCAAAGTTCTGTGTGCCTACCACACAGTAAAAAAATTTAATAAATGTTAGCAATTACTTTAATAACCATAAGGGATTTCTGGTAACTTGAGAGCCACTTTCTAAGGAGTAATTACTAGTTATACCAGAGTTCTACAGCAACTAATAACTGCATCATTTATAAATCTAGGGCTTCTAAGACTTTTTAATCTTTAGTTATTTTTTAATGCTTAGAACATTTAAACCAAGATTTGGATTTTGGCAGACTGCAATTTGGAATAATTCAAAAGAAATGTTTATTTCTAGAATTTGGTTTCCTTTCGAGTTTCCTCTTCAAGGCTTAAAGCTTGTAGTGTGTTAGGAATTTCAGAATTTGCATTTTAAAAAGTTGCCCTGTGATTCTGACCCAGGTCATCCATAGATGCACGCTGAAAAATGTTGCCCAGTCACAGTGGATCTTGACCCTGACTGCACTGCAATTCGGTGGGGAGCTTTTGAACATCACTGCTACCGGACTGCTCTGGGGTGGAGGCTGACCTCTTACATCATTCTAATGTTCACCCAGGGCTGAGAATCACTGCCCTATTGAAGAATAATTTCTGACCAACTGTCAAATATTCTGTCTCAGTGGAGGAAAGACACAGGTGAGGGAGGAAAGAGAGGATAAAAGGCAGTTGGGGATAATCGGGGTCGGGGGGACCGGAGCAAGTGGAAACTCTTGTGCCCTGAGCCTATCCACCCCAATGCAGCAGCTAGCGCTTGCCATCTATACTGTCAAGGACAAAATTTATTTACCCTCAAAAATCTTTACTGATATCACATCTAGGTTTCGAACAGAAACAAAAGCAAAAATTCCATAGGAGTGATGACCATGGCAAGTTATGTTCTATAAAATATTTGGGAAAATGAGAAGGTGATCACTATCTGGCACAAAATTTAAAATATGATTACATCCATTTATCTTCAGATTTGTAAATGTTTTTTAATAAAAATAAAAGAAAATGGTATGAGAAATTATCGAACAATTAAAAAAAATCAACCCCTAACATGCTAATGCACCTAAGTGATTTGGGAGGTTATGAAAAGTAAGTATCTTTCTCCAAAGAATCAAACTTTTACAAAACAAGAGAGCAGAATAATTAGACTTTCTCAGGAGATCATGACTTTTATTTTTCTAAGTGCCTTGGAGCACAGAGGGAGAACAAAGGAATGGACAGTTGCCTACTCTCTCTTCATTTGTGACATTTGGCTCTGTTTCCACTGATGGTGGCAATGTTATTAACTACACATTTACTTTGATGTGGCAAATACCCAAAATCTCTTGGCTGGTCTAGCTAGAGAATGAGCACTGTTTCACCCTTGCGGCCCCAGAGATAACAAGCACACACTGCCAGCCAGAAAACAGAAAAATCTTTTCCTGTCTCTTTCGCATTGTCCTAGATGGCCAAGCCTGGGCACATTGCCTTTAGAGAATCACTCAGCCACCCACAATGCCATCCTTCTGCTGTATGGCAGCCCTGGAAAAGACGTGGAGAAGAGCAGCTCCAAGAATCTCCAGGCAGCCAGTGCCAAAACAGTCTCCCCACCTCTCTGGTTCCAAGCCACATGCTCCAGCCAGCCTCTGCGATCCAAACAGAACAGGCTTGGGGTCAGCAAGTAAAACTCTGAGAAGATTCTAATGATGATGATAATGTTGATGATGATAGTGGTTAAGTATAATAAAATTGTTAACATGATGATGAAGTCACCTACTAATCTGTTCAAATTGGCGAAACAACCTCTCACTTTGGGGAAAGTAGTAGGGAGAAGCCAGGGTCTTTTGGTAATGGTATTATGTGGTCCCGAAGAATGGCTAGAAGAATTTCCACTTTTCTGTTATGTCAATAGCTACAGTTCCATGCAAGTACATAGAGAGATATTTATTTCTATAAATATGTGAAAATATATATTCTAGAAAATTAGCATAAGGAATAGGAGCATGGGGTTGGGCCCTAGAGAACCTGAGTGCACATTCAGCTCCAATACTAGCCAAGAATGGGACCTTCAGCATGTCACTTAAACATCTCTGTGCCTCACTTGCTTCATCTATGAAGTCAGGGGAATAATAGTACTCACCTCATCAGACTGTTGTGATGAGTAAATGAGTTAGTTTACATACTTAGCACAGTGCTCAGCACATGGTAATCTCAATATAAATTATCATTATTTTTTATCCATTTAAACATAATCGGTTGTTGTAAAAATATTTTTTTATCATGACATAGAAAATATGATCACTATAAATACAAATGGCCATACTATCCATGACTCCACCACTTCTCTGCCACAATAGTGTGTGTGTGTCATGCACACACAATCATTATTACCAAATTCCTCCCTCGAAAAAAAAAAAAGATATGGAAATGGCATTTTTTCAGCATCTTGGATGATTTCCTGACAGTAAGAAAAAGTCAGCAAATGGGAAGAGGGAGGTCTCAATGAGGAAAGGTGACAATGTCAAAGACTACCTGCTCTTAGGTCACCAAGAACCAAGAGAAGACCAAACAAAGAGGCACTGAAGTCCCAACAAGGTTTGCTTTCGTTTCCTTCCTTTCATTTTCTTTCTTCCTTTCATTTCCTTTCCTCCTTTCATTTCCTTCCTTCCTTTTCTTCTCAACTCAGGAAGCTACATAACTTACTAGCATCCCTTTCCCAGAAGCTGCTGGGCAGTTATGAGAATATCTGCTGGTCGAATAGAGGTGAGAATTAATCATCAAAGCTGACAAGTACTACAAGTGACTTTTTAAATCAGCTACTTTGTCTTACACACTTCATGAAGTCATTTGTCTGCACTCTTCATACCCCAGTTTTCTACTATTCCCCCAGTTCAAGGAGACTCCTTCCTTATTCCAAAGATTCCCAAGATTTTCTTTGCTAAACCAGTTCTCAAGAAAAAGTGGTAACTCTATGTACATCAAAAAAGCAAATGAAAAACCCCATTTTAAGATTGTATCTCCACATGAGCATATTTCTAATCATCAAAGCATCCACTAAGACCTGCATGGGATTTCAAACCTGGTTCCACAGTAGGATCACTGTAGGAGCTTAAAAATGACCAATGCCTGGGTGCACCCTAGACCAAGGAAAATGGGATCTCTGGGGTTGAGGCCAGGTTGTTAAAGGGTTCCAGGGGATTTCAATATGCGGTTATTGAGCAAAAGGAGTGGAATACAACACTACAGCCCATCTTAAATAATTGCATGTCTTGAGCATAAAATGAAAGATGTGACTGCTCTTAGTTATTTGAATTGATTTTTTTTTTTTTACCCATTTCAATCATGGCAATGGAAAAATATTTCAAATGTCCTTAAATCGCAATCATGGTACCATCCTTTCTTGAGAATTCTCAATACAGTAGAATAAAGAATATTTTCAATGCTTAAATGTACTATGATTTAGCCACACCTTGGAATAACTTTTAATTACCACTTTCTATGTATCAGACACAATATGAAGGACTTTCAAATGGTGGCTTTTTAAAATATATAAAACTCTATCAGATAAGCAGTAATACTCTTCATGCTACTCCAGTGTCCACAGGCTGTTTGCTAGATTATATCTGGGGCTCTTTGCACTTAACCCCAGGAGTTATCACCTAATACAAAGTCATAAATGGTCCCTATGTGTGCATTCTTTTACTTTGGAAAGTTGACTGTAAATTTTTTCTTTTAACCAAAACTCTTTGATTTTAAAACTTTTTTTTTTTAATGGATATTCTTTAACATGAATGTATTTGCTGACATCTTTCAGGGGCTTATACTGAACAAACCGATATCTAAATAATGATACTTTGACCATTCAGGACCTTTGAATATTATGGTCTTCAAATCTCCTCTGGACTTTATATTCTTTTCTTTTTTTTAAGACAAATGTATTCACTGTCATGATTAGACTATTACATTAAGCAATCAAAAACATGGGTACGAAAAACAATCTACATTAAAGCCCTTTGTTGGAATGCTTTACACTTTCCACAGAACAGAAACTAAAATAACCTGTTAAACAATTAGTCACAAATGCAGTCCTCGAGTCTTTTGTCTATGTACATATGAGTATTGTCTAAAACATGTCTTCTTTGTAGCAGCTGGGCCCTGCCATCACTGTGCTTGGCTGAGTTCACTAATCTGTTGTAACCTGTAGCTTCCCCATCACTTCTCTGGCTCTCCTCATCTGCTAAGCTTTGTTTCCTGGCAGTAATTAAAGTCTCCTGACACTGCCATAGCTACTGCTGCTGCTGGAACTGCCACAGTCACCTTGGTTTCGTGGTTTGGCAAAGTGTTGGCCTCCACCATCATAGGGGCTCCGGCCTCCACTTTCCTTCTTTCATGGGTCCAAAATTTGAAGATTATTATAATCGCCAAAATTACTGTAGCTTCTGCCAGATCTAAAATGGCTTCCATCGTTACCAAATCCATCATAGCCATCCCCATTGCCACCATATCCCCCACGGCTGTCACAAAAGCCATCTTGACCACTGTAATTTCCTCTACGACCAAAGTTGTCATTCCCACCGAAACACCTCCATGACCACCACCAAAGTTTCCAGAACCACTTCAACCTCTTTGGCTGGATGAAGCACTAGCCATCTCTTGCATAGATAGAACTTCCCTCACTTTATAGTTGTGACCATTCACAGTATGGTATTTCTGAAAGACAATCTTGTCTACAGAGTCATGGTCATTAAAGATTACAAAAGCAAAGCCTCTCTTCTTGCCACTGCCTCGCTCAGTCATCATTTCAATCACTTCGATTTTCTCATACTATTCAAAATAAAATAATCTCTTAGGTGATGTTCTTCAGTGTCTTCTTTAATACTACCAACAACCATCTTTCTCACAGTTAAGTGGGCACCACCAGGTCTTTGAGAATATTCTCGAGACAGCCCTCTTTGGCTCTACGACTCTTCCATCCACCTGTGTGGCTTTATTTTCATAGTTGCATACACTTCCTTCGCAGTGGCACACGTGACGAACCCAAAGCCTCCGGAGTGCTCAGTGTTGGGATCTCATCACCACATAGTCTGTGAGCATTCCCCATTGCTCAAAATGGCTCCTCAGACTCTTATCAGTTGTTCCAAAGCTCAAACCCCAATGAAGAGCTTCCACAGTCATTTGGGTTCTGTGGGGGGCGCTGACTTAGACACAACAACCATGGGAGGGGAGATTTTAACGAAGCTTCTCAGCCGACGGAAAGGGTTGGCCTTTATTCTTAAAAGTCTTCACCTAAGACAGTTTTATTCATTCCACAAAAGTCCTTTAATGTTCTCATAGAGCAAAATACACTAAACATTACTAGTTAAATCAAAATATATTTAGAGCCAATATTAACCACTGTTTTCTCTTTGTTTCCACTATATGCTGCTTATACTTCTACTTATTTCATCTGGCATGCATTCTAATTAGCCATTTCCTTGTCTTTCTTTCTGTTTTTTCACTACACTAAAAATTCTCTGGGGACAGGGCACATATTACATTCTTTTTGTTCTTTTCACATCTATGCATATAGTAGACACTAAATAAATGTTTGTAGAATTTAATAGAAAAGAGCTATAGTTTGGGAAGCAAGGCAAAGTGGTGGTCTAGAGAAGTACTGTTCAAACTGTGCAATGAGTCATAGGTGCAAAATAAATCACAGATTGTGAGAAGCATTTTTAAAAACTGGAATTTGAATAGAATAGAACAGAGGCGAACAGAAAATATAAGAGCACCTCCTGGATGGTTATAAGGGTTCAGCAATATTTTGGTGAAACTTTGCTTCAGTGTTTATATGTGTGTCTGCACATGTGAGCGGGGCTGGGCTATAAAATACATCTTACTGTGGGTCACAGTAAGAACATAAACCCTGGAGTAGTTTCTCCTGGGGTCATACTGAGGCTCTGCCATTAGCCATGCGACTTTAAGCAAGTTAACGACTTTCTCAGTTTCTTGATCTATAAAATGGGAATAGTAAGAACTCCTTCCTCTTAAGACTTTTATAAAAATATAAGAAATCTCTACGAAGCATTAGGCATGGTGCTTGGCATAGAGCAAATGTTTACAGATACTGTTATTATTGTTGCATCTTTTAAAGGTCTTCTTAGAAAAACTTGAGACAGTACTCTCCTTGCCTCTAAGTTCTCAGCTCCTAATCACTCTTCAACTCAGTGTTTTCTGGCTTCCATGTAATCAAACAAGAAAATTTTCCTACTATGGTGCCTCCCACCTCCTTATCATTGAGTCTGTGCACACCCTCTCAGTCTACCTTTCTTCTGTGCACAGCACTGCTCCCTTGGCTTTCCTGAGCCCACTCCCACATGACCCCCTATCAGCTCTCTAGCCTCACCAAAAGATCACAGCTATGCAAAGGACAGACTCCAAAGTCTCCATCCTCAGGCCTGACCTCTCTTCAGAACTTCAGATTTCCATTTCTAACCAATTTCTCAGTATTTCCCCTCAAAATGTCCTGGATATGTTCAGGCCTCTCACACTCAACATATCCAGAATTCCTCCTCCTCCTGGAAAACTGTCACCATAATTCCATTTGACCAAGCAGAAAGCCCCCTCTTCATCTCCTCCCCACATCACCTCCCTACTGTCCTATGTCATCGAGAAACAGGGTCTTGCAGACAAAGAGCTCTGTGATCGGCTTCTTCCTCTCTATCTCCTCTGTAAATCCTTGTACTGTCACAGCCACCTACTGATGGACCCCTCTGCTTACACTCTCTCTGTTATAGTTTCTTTTGTCAGGCTGCAGCCAGAAACATTTTTCTAAACTATGCTTCTGATCATCTCAAATTCTGCTTCCAGCCTTTCAAATCTTTCAATGGTTCCTCACCGCCCACAATTTATTCATTAGCAGAGCACAAGTTTTTGTTTAATTTATTATAAGTGCACAAGAAAATCAAAGATGATTGTTCCTGTCCTCATGGAGCTTATAACCCTCCATCAATGAATCATGTTATTCAAAAATTATTAATAAAATTTTTTAAATATAAAAAATTACTTTAACAAATCCATGTTTTGTTCATATATTAGGTTTTTAGATCTTTAAAGACCCAGCTAAGTTCCCTGATTCTTTTGATTTTTGAAGATTTGCAATGACTCGACCCCAACTACACCTCTATAGGATGGACCACAAACCTGTGATCCCCAAGCCACTGTCACAATCCAGCGCTTAAGCCATGTTCTTTGCCTCTTCTATGCCTTTGACCCTTCAGTCCCCACTGGCTTGCTAGAGGGGGCTATAATGCCTTTCTTCAGTTTGCCTACTGACAAACTCCTGCTTCTCCTTCAAGACAGTCTAAATGTCTTCTCCTACTTGAAGCCATCTTGACTATCCAATAGTTAGTCATTCCTCCTCTAAGGTCTCATACCAATTTAGGCAATCTTGCTATTATGACATTTCTTACAATTGGGGGGAAAGAAACTACAACATTAATCAACCTAAACGGGAAGCATATTTTAATTGGCATTTGAAAGCCTCCAAACATATAAGGTGATTCAAAAATTGCTTCCTTCTAAAACATAAATTCTAAATTAACCAAAGCAAATTCCAAGTTGTCTCAGAGGCTTACCAAACTTGAGGAAACTTCTAAATGTTCTTCTGACATCTCACTGTCTGTACCTTCTGCTCCTTTGCTGTCAGCCTGTCCTCCCCCTCTTTACCCTTCACTCATTGAACTCCCATTTTATAATAATGAGCCTGAGGCTCCATCAGATACCCCTGCTCTTACTGTCCCATTTA
>NW_006438113.1:21513768-21535666 GCF_000325575.1 Pteropus alecto | reverse complement strand
CTGTCTCATTTAAAGTTAAACCATCAGATGGACCTGAAAGGATCGACAACCCCTTATTTCTTATACCCCATGGACTAAAGCTGAGCTCTATACCATTACTAAAGATGTTTTTAATCTCGGAGAGGACCCCACTGAGTTTGCTAGAGAATTTCTGCTTACTATCCAAACATGAGTCATAGTTCTCTGACCTCTATCACTCTATCCATGTGCCTGTAGGAGAAGGACATGCCAGAAAACAGTTAAACAAGGTGGGATGGCAAAACCCTACGGGAGGTTTTTCCTGTCGAGGACGAGAAGCCATGAGCAAAGCTTCAAAGCTAGCTAAACTGGCCTTCATGAAAAGATACTCAGAGCTTTTCAAGTTATCGATTGAAAGAAAAGTCAAAAAAAGTGTTTAGAAATCCAATGAAACTGTTTTTGATTACTATGATAGATTTGAAAATGTTGTTAACCATTTGACGAAGTTAATGATGACACCTCAATGCTTTTTAATTCAGCTTTTGTTGAGGGTCTACAAGATGAATTTGAACAAGTAAATGAAAAAAATTACAACTTAATTGGGCCCTATGCAAACCCATGATTTAGTAAACTATGCTGAGAAGCTCTCCCGAGCGACCTAAAAAGATATCACAAAGAAAGCCACACAAGCCCTACATGCCCAAATACAGGCAATGAGCCTACAATTACGACTGACAGCAAAATACTCCCCAAGGCAAACCACCATTCCAAGGGGTCTGTAACTAGACCGGATATTGGATAAAAGATTGCTCAAAGCTGAAAAGACAATTACAAGGCCAACCAATACAACAAATTCAAGCCTATAAAATTTGTGAATCCTCCTTAAAGTTTCCAACCTAAGTTATCTCAGCAATAAGGTTCAAAGGCTCAAAGGATCAAAAGGGGATTTATACCATGCTCCCAACTAATTCTTTAGGAGAAACTGATCTAATTTGAGAATGAGGTAACCAAGATATCAGAGCCATCTTATCAGTTCTTAACCTCACCAGCCTCTCCATTCCCCTTCCTCAGAGTACTGAAACCATAAAATGGTGGGAGTATCCAGTCAACCCATGACAGCTTCCAAATTCCTGCCGATTTCCTTTCAACTTGGATCTGTTCAGGGACCCACCAATTTCTTTTGGTTTCCTCTGCTGCTGTTCATCTCTTGAGATAAGACTTTTATTTTGAAACTCACAAGGCCATATATTCTTCCTTCAAAAGGGGAAAATATTCTTACATCTTGAGCTTCTAATTAATAACACTCAAAAGTCCTCAGCCATGGACTTGTTCATAGCTATTTCAGTTTTTTCAGTCACTTTAACTGAACCAAACCCTTTTTGAGATTCCATTACAAAATAACTTTGGTCAAAGAAGTGCCACCAACATTGATTGCATTCATTCCACACCAGTGATGGAAATTTTAAGTTGACAAAAATAAACTTCTGCCTGACATAGGTCAATACCCTTTAAATGCAGAGGCCATTCAAGGAATCAAACCTATCAATGTGGAATATTACAAACGAGGCTTCATCATTCCTTGCATAAGCCCTCATAATACTCCTATCTTCCCTGTAAATAGAGACTTATTCAAGATCTAAGAGCCATAAATAACATAATCATAACTTACCACCCAGCTGAGCCTAACGTCATACCTTACACTCAATCACAGCACCAGAAAGTAAATTCTTTTCAGTTACAGATCTTTGTAGTGCTTTCTTTAGCATCCCTGTTGATCCTGAAAACCAATTTTTATTTTCTCTCACATAGAAAGAACAACAATATACTTGGACAGTAATGCCTGAGGCCTACACTGGAAGTCTGACTTACTTTTCCAAATTTTAAAGGCAGATATTGCCAATATAGAGTTTCCTTCCAGGTCTACCCTTTTACAATCCATGGACAACTTCCCCCTCTGCTCACCTTCTGAGGAAGCATCCACTGAAGATAGCCTCCACCTCCTCTGAGAGATGTTCTCTGGTGACAGAGAGAATTCTTGACTTCTTTCAGACCAAAGATAAAAAACACTTCTTATGTTTTAGAACTCTTAGAGGTTATCCAGTTATCTAAATCTTTAGTAATCATAAAGATCCCTAGACATTCAATGGCAAACACAGAAGAAAGTAGAGGTAATCATTTGGCTGACACTTCTGCTAAGTTAGCAGCATGAAAACAATCTCAGTCCCTAATGGAAACACCTAAGCTACCAACTGAAGTCATTGGGGATTTTAAAAAACAACATATAGAAGGATGTCATTTGGCTGTTTAACAAAAAAAAAATTTTTTTTTTAAATGGTCAGAATAAGGCTGTAAATCTGACCCTAAAAGAAACTTACAGGTAGGTCTGAACTACCAACCACTCCTCTCTGATTACATATGTCATATATTACAATATGTACATGGCTTAACTCACTAAAACACTGACACATATGGTTTTATGGAGAAAACAATACTACTGGAAGCCGTCTCCGAAGATAGCTTCCCAGGAATACTAAAAATACCAAATCTTCCCAAAGTACGATGCTGGAAAACCCATTCATACTTCTCTGGGGCATTTTCCCTCTCACTTCTAGGGCCATTTAAGGTCTCACAAAATGGACTTTATTTAGTTGCCTCCTTCTCAAGGATACAAATCTGTGTTAGTAAAGAGTTGTACGCATTTTTCATTAGGTGGAAGCATTCCCATGACAGAGGACCACAGTGTCAGCAATGAGTGAGATACTCTTAGTGAAAAACTTCTCCACTTGGGGAATCACCTCAGAGATCCATAGTGACTGGGGAACTCATTTCACAGGACAGATTATACAATCTGTAAGACCTGGCAGATTTTACACGTTATGCTTATTATCGCCAGACCTCTGGTCTTATAGAATGGATTAACAGGGTAATCAAAACTCTATTGGTAAGACTTGCAGTCTTTCAGTCTGCCTTGGCCTATAAGGCTCTTCTCTTGGTATTGCTCAACCTAAGATCTACTCCCTCCAGCAAACATAGACTATCTCCTTTTGAAATTATTTCTGGCAGACCCATGAGATTAGTTCAAGAAATATATGAACCTGCACTGCTGAAAGGAGACCTCTTGATTTACTGTAAAATACTTAAGACTAACTCACAGTCCGTAAAGCAGTCTTTCCATAGCATGCTCTCGGGAGACCATCATGATCTCCAACCTGCAGATTGTGTCTACTGAAAATGCCATCTCCATAAAGATGCCCTTCAGCCCCAAGGGAAAAATCTTACTACTAACCCATATCAGGTGTTTCTACTATTGAAGATCTTCAGCTGAAAATCTCTAAACAACCTAAGACTGCCAGTAGAAGTCTTATTCTGGGATTGAAGCAGATGGCACCTGATGGAGACGGCTTTCCCAAGACCCCTAACCAGGTCAGTCATACATGATTCCACCCAGCAACACTTACACCTGGTCTCCCCTTTAATGGTCTTTGCTTCATTTACTGATTATATTGCTATCATAACCTAATTTTCGCATCAACGAAAATCTTATTTTCCCCCCAGGGGAGAGCGTGAACACAGTCCCCACTACCACAAATTATGCAGTCGAGTTTCCCGCATTTGGGGAAATTGCAGGAGTCAGCACATCCGGTGTGCAATGGATAACCCTCGCCCTTGATCATAGTATCTCCCCTACCAGGTAAGTATTCAACTAAAATCTTAAAAAAACATTCTTTCTTTTCCTAGCTCATTAGTCTAATTTCAAGATGCATATTCTCAGATTCTTATGTCTGCTTACTACAATGACTGCCCCATATTTCCTTCAACACCCTTTTGCTCCTATGATCCAACAATTATCCAACAGTGCAACTACACTCTTTTGTACGATTCAGAGGACCGTAGTCAAGCCTAGAAATAAACCTTGTCCAAATGGAAACCAGGATCGATTCCCCAGCTGGTTATTATCTCACATTCTGGGTGAGAAGGAAGAGCAGGAAGGAAACCACTTGGAGTCCTGGACTTAAACCATACTAACTGTCCCTAAAAGGCAAACACAATTAATTAAGTGCTGGGGCTTCTGAATTATATCAGTAGCATGGCCATCAATAAAGGACATCCTCTGACCTTAAAGGCCTTAACAATCTATTATATATAGTCCAGCACATGCCAAAGAGCTCCTCCAAAGTTATCACAATTTAGATATGGTGAGCACTGGAATATGTTTTAGCAAAGGAAAGGAATCAGTTAGAGATATAATGGATTGAGCAGAGAATCACAGAAGTCTGAAGCCAAAAGGAAATTTGGAAATAGAGCAAATTGGCTGTGCTCAAGCCAAATCTAATCTCTAGATCTCTAGAGGTGTTTTGTTTGGCTTGCCTACTTTTTATTTTATTTTATTTTTAGCAATTTTGAATTAATTTCCAATGTTTTAAAACTGAAAGATTTCACACAAAAATCCGAATTTCCAGATTCTCTTGGTAAATCAGAAGGTCTGGCGACACTGGGCCCTCGTTCTTACATAACAGTTACCTTGAACTGAGTAACTTTGGCCTTCATCGAATGGGCATGTTCTCTCCAGTTCCTTTTACTTCCTAATGTCTCCCTGACACAAGACCAAGATTGATTTACACTTAGAGTTTCTCCCGTGCTCTCCTGACACTCCCCCCGCAATTTGCTTTGTTCATGTGATGCCAGTATCAAGATCCCTTACTGACCAATCCAGTGAACAGTCACCTGTTTCCAAGCTCTTCTCTCAGGTTCAGAAGAGAAAATGGCAAAATTTGTAATCAGAGTCTGAGAACAGATAAAAAGTTATAGAGATTTAATGAAGTGAAATATAAGCAAAATGAGGGCCAGACACTTAACTACGAATTGATATAATCATCTTCCTATATTCTAAACTCTTATCCATGTTCCCTATATGCTAGTCTCTTGATTCATCTTATCTCTGCTTCACACAACCCATATCCCACAAAGCTTGGCCCAAACAGCAGTTTTCTGATGATGTTACCTACACTGGTTTGTTCTTTTAATGTTTTGCATAATATGTACATGATTATGTAGAGCCCAATCAATACACACTTTAGTATGTAGTGTACACACTAGTGTACTTGCTATATTACTTTCGGAATAAATATCAAGACTCATGGCAACATATATGAGATGCAGAAATACAAAAAGATCTGGTACCTTTGGGGTTTATTGAGAATAATGAGAATAATATTTAAAAATGACACTCTTCCAGAGAATCTGGCAGGTCTGGTCTTTGTATTTAATGCTATCACATTTGTTAATATTTTTCTTATCTCATAACCCAGAAGTCCCCAACATTTTTGGCACCAGAGACCAGTTTTGTGGAAGACAATTTTTCCATGGACCAGAGGTGGGGGGAGGGGTTGGCGGGAAGTTGGGGTTTTGGAATGATTCAAGCTTGCCACCCCCCCACCTCCTGCTGTGCAGCCTGGTTCCTAACAGGCCACAGACCTGTACTGGTCCTTGGCCCGGGGGTTGGGGATCCCTTCCATAACTATCTTTTCTTAAAGAGTTTAAGAGTTTCTTTTGAGTGGGTCATAAAAGCACAAGATCATAAAATAGTTTGAAGAAGTGTCAAAACATTGTATAAAGTAAAATTAATCAGCATGATGTATAAGGTACAGTGTGATGAGTGTAGTTAACATACTGCATTATATACACAAAAATTGCCGAGAGTAGATCTTAAAAGTTCTCATTTAAAAAATTCCAACTGTGTGTGGTGATGTATGTTAACTAAACTCATTATGGTAATCATTTTGCAATATATAAATACATTGAATCATGCTGTACACCTAAAAGTAACAAATGTTATATGTCATATCTCAATTAAAGGAGGATGCAAAGAAAAAAAAAACTGAAACAGGCCCAGTTTCTAACTACCATTCATAACAGTTACTATGTATTATGCCTTTGTTAATTTATAGCACAATTGTTCAAAGGATAAGCTCTCAAGATTGACTTCTAGGGTTCAAATCCTGCTCTCATCATTTATTTAGCTGAGTGACCTTATTAAAATTCTCAGTCTAAGATAAAAGTAATGCCTCTATAAAATAAAGTGTGTGGCTCACTTGACATATAATGTTTAATAAACATTAATAATAATAATAATAATTATTGGCAGTTGAAACAGAGAATAGAAGGTGGCTTTACTCTGCATATTGGTCCAGGAAAGTAGAGGTGTTTTCCTATCCAAAGTTTTAATCAGACTAATAGTTGTTACACTGTAAGACTGCAGATTTAGAAGGGAGAAACTGAATTTAAATAAAAATTAGATTTAAAAAATGGGTCATTTCTTCTGGAAAACTAACATTACCATACTTTCATTTCTAGAGGTCTAGAGATCAGATTTGGCCTGAGCACTCTCCCAAAAAATGAAGTTTATTTGGAACGTGATACTCTTCCATAATAACATTTATAGGAACCAAACACAATTGAGATTTTATTCATTTACTTATTTTAGGGGGATGCTTACAAAATCGAACTTCAAGATATAAACTACAGTTACAGATGCTAACCTTGATTGGTATAAATATAATAATAATCTTCAATCACATTTTCTTAGCCTGGCTTGCAACGTTCTCCATCATCTAGCGCCATCCTACTTTCCAGTGTATCTATCTTAAATTCCAGGCTCCAGCCACTCCAACCTGCTCTGCTGTCTTTGAACACACCACACTCCCATACCTCTGTGCTATTCCCTTGTTCCAGCAGGCCTCCTGTCCATTGAGGAAATCCTTTTCCTTCATGTACCAGCTCCGACGCTACACCCACCACAAAACTTTTCTGTTCTTAACCTTGAATGAACCTCTTCTTTTCTCTGCCTTTCTCAAAAACACACTGCTGATGTCGCTGCCATGTAACTCCATTTACACTATCCTGTATTGTAGATATCTGTAAACAGGCCTATCTTTCCCCATAGGCTAAACTCTTTGAAAGCAGGGACCATGTGTTCTTTCCGTGAATTTAAGTTTTAGTTAGAGTTCAGTCTCATAATCTATAAGGAATACTTTTAGGTCTATAAAGAATCTCCCAAAGAAAAGGCCAACTAGCTCAAAATATATGCATTCTTGTAATTTTTAATTAAAATTAAAGTCGCTAGGTGATACTTTCTTGGAAAGCTATAGTTATACAAGACATTTCTTTTGCACACTCCCACTGGCTTTTTATACTCAACGCAATCTATAAATTAAGTTCAAGAGATAGCTCACTTGAAGAAAACTGTAAAAATTGGAGAGTTCAAAGATTAGGGGTGAGGAAATAAAGCTTGAAAATCTGACCATGTCTAATTATCATCCTTTAGCTCTAGTTTCATGCATATCACCCCAAAGCACCATGATCTGCCCTGATACAGACTCAGACACCAACCAATGCATATCATCAGCACCATCTTTTCAGAGTCACAGTCAGAAGTCAGAAAAGATTTCCTAGTGTCATGCTCTATCTCCCCATATCTTTTGTCCTTCCCTATATTTAGCTTATAGATATGAAGGGCCCTTGTTACCACATTTGCCTACACAGAAAAGAGAAGAAACAGAGAAGGATGTTCTTAGGCAGTTAGTGGTGCTAAAAGTATGCGTTTTTTCAAAATTACAGGTTAAACTATTATATTATGTAATTGCCACTTCTCAGGGCCTTAAAAAACATTTACTGCAATGATATGGGTGCTATCCCTGTTATCTGCATTCACATGTTATTTATAAGAGGGTGTAATTGTATAATTAATAATCGGTGTTTTCACTTCAGAATCAAGCTTTCTCAGTCCTCTGCCTAAACCAGCCAGAACAATTTCTCACAGCTAAAGCCAATTCAAATCAAGACAATGTTCAGACCTACCCAACTAACATAATCTGATGGAACAATTGACTACTCTAGAGGCAGGGGAATCCACCCACGATCAGAATTACTAGCCAGGTAATTAAAAAACAAATACACTTCAACTAACTGTGACATTGGGAAATTGTTCTTTTTTTAATGTTATATTAAATAACTTACTATATAAGAAATATATTTAGTGTATATCTCGCCTAAACCTTCTGGATGGACTGACCTGTGCTGGATTAGACCTGGCATCTCAAGAAGCATTGATTTGTTTTTGACGACCAACTTTTTAAATGGTTACCAGCTCTTCCCAAAGTCTCTGGGCTCTGAAGTCAGAGTAGGATATCTAGGGAGAGCCACAGATGAAGCATTCTGGAGCATTCAGCACCAAGTCCTCACAAGTTCCTCTGTGTCCCAGAGGCCCAGGTGCCGGCATCTTCCGCGGCGGTCGCGGAGGCTGGGCTCCTGCGTTCGCCGGTGGCTGACCTGGTGGTGCTGAATTTGGCGCAGCAGTGCAATATCCTCCCGCCCCGAGCTCTGCTTTCCTCACAGCCCAGGAGCACCCGTGGCGCCCCAACTCCGACCCTCTCAGGGGCACCAAGCCAGGGTCCTGGAGGCCTCGCTGCCCTCTGGGAAATGGGGGCCCACGTGGGTCGCATCCTCTCTACTCCCCGCTCTGCCGCCAGCAGCCCCTGAAGCTGTCTCGAACCCCATCTGAGGACGCTGTCCCCACTCCAGAACCACCGCCCACCGCCACCCCCCAAACTCAGTGCAAAATGCCGCAGTCAGATTCCTGGGAAAACCTGCCCACTGCGAAGAAGCACTCCATCAAAAAAGGGTTGTCAAGGGGTGGGCGCGAACGTAGCAAGTACACTCAACCCCTCAGCCCACACTCCACACAAGAAACCGGTTCCAAGTTGCCTGGCCGCTGGTGACAGCGTCGTCGCCGCCTCCTCCTCCAATTCAGAATCGGAGGAGTTACCTCTCGCCTCTGCGAGGCTGGAAAGCACGATGGCTGCTGACCCTTGGGACCCTCCCCGTGAGCTCCAGTCCTTTACCTGTGTACCGGCCTTGGTGGGGGACTCTGGGGCGCAGCACAGGGAGCGGTGCCCCGGGAGAACCCGGCGGGTGGTGCGGTCGGGACCTCGGCTGCTGCTCTCCCTTGCAGCTCCAGGCCTGCCGGGCGACTTTTTATCCAGGGGCCCGGGCCCAGCCCTGGCCCCGGCCCCTGCTGGAGTATTGGACAATCCGTCCCGCTACGCGCTGCCCGGGGAGCCGCCGCCCTCTGCCCCCGCCGAACTCCGCAGAAACGGCGGCCACATGGAGGGAGGGCGCCGGACCCCTCCTCTGGTCTCCACCTTCTATTTCTCCTCCTCCTCCGGGTGTTAAACCCTGTGTTCCCCCCTCCCCCTCTCTTCTTTTCGGGGCACCCCGGCCAGCCTGAACCGGTTATGATTGCGCGGGTGGCTGGGGGAAGGAGGAGGAGGCGAAGGAGATGGAAGCGGAAAAGCGGGCTGTAGGGGCGCTGCTTCAGCTCTCGTGGCTCCGGCTCCGAGCTGTGCAGGACCAAGTAGGCCAGGTGGAGGAAGGGCACCGCTGGAGCCCAGCCCTGATCCGGCCCAGAGCCACCAAGGCAGCATGAAACCTTGGCACTACCCACCAGGCGCTCTCTGCGCGCGCACACGCGCGCGTCCCTCAGCGTCTTTGCGCCCTGCCCCACACCTGGTGCCTGCGCCCGCCTGCCAAGGACCGTGCGCATTTGGGGGGACCCGGGTTCTAGAGATGAGTGCTAGTTGCCTCTGGTCGCCTAGGCTCCTGGGACCGTCAGGCGCCCTTCTGGCTGGAGCTGTATACCCAGCTGTCAGTGATCCCAGAGAAACGGGCACCAGAACTCTGTGGAATCGAGTGCTCCTGGACAGTGAGAAGTGAGGATGCCAAGTGCTGTCCTTTGTGACAGCTCCACGGAAAGGAGGGCGCCCGCATTGCACACAGCGTGTTGAGGGAGAGGGGCTGCATTCAAGGACGTTCCTTCTGTTCTGCAGGTGGACAGCACTGGCAATACACTCCTATCCTTGGCTGAAAGGCGCTGCGCTGGACATGTGCTGTATCCCCACAGAGAACCTCTGCAGCAGATGGAATAGCCCAGAGGTACCAGGGACTCACCGGGTGTGAGAACTCTCTAAAGTAATATACACTTTTTGGTTTCTTGTGTATGTTTGTATTTTTGAGAAGGGCCACCATACCTTTTCCTAGCTTTATAGACCGGGCTAGGGTCATCCCATCACCAGGATGAGGATTCCCTTGTACACTGAACACTCTGGTTCTGACTTAGACAAAGACCCTATACTTTGCAAAGTGTCGGTTTCTGAAGTCCAGGTTAGGCTGCCTAAATTTCCTGAGCCTCGGTTTTCTCATCTTGCCTACATCAAGAATCCAGTCTATGTGAGATGAGAATTATGAGAATTTAAAAGAACAACATCAAAACAAACAAATAAATAAAAAACTGTGAACCCTGGCCATACATGTCAAGTTTTCTTACAGATATGAAAATAGCAGTTCATCCCTTTGCCCCACACTATTCCTTTTTACCCAATTTATTGACTTTCAGGCAATGGGGAAGAGAATGGCTGGTATTATTTTGTTTTGTCCTAAGAAGGAGAAAGATTAAAGGGGGGGAGGGGGAAAGTAACCATAAAAATAAGAGGGAAGTAGCCCCAGCAATAGTTTCTGGAAGGAAAAATGAAGAGGTGATGCTGTCAACATCATCAATTTTTTTTTTCCTCAAGAGAAGGGATACAATAGAGGCTTCACAACATGTTTTATTTTTGAACATGATGGTTATGCAAGTGGTTTGTGGTTATTTGAGTGTGTTCACTTTGTAATAGTGCATTGACTTGTACACTGATAATTTGTGTACTTTTCTCTATATGGTTCAATAAAAGATATTTTTAGAAAGTTTTTTCTTTGATTCAAATACCCACTAACCACCAGAGCAAATGTCCTCTTGATAGTTGGTCAAACCAGTCAACGTATATGAAGTTATATTTGGGGAAAAAGAAACCCAGCTTGAAAAATATTTGTGTTCACTAATTGATTTCCAAAGTTGCCATGTTCCTGTTCTTATGCCACCAAATTTTCCAAGATTTCTTTTAAAGAGAGTATATAATCAGCACTCCATGTCTGCTTAGGCCAGTCCATGCCTATCAGCTAAGAACTGAAAATGAGCTTATCCTTACACACAGCATGGACCAACTTCAGTGTAAGACTGGATTCTAGAGGTCAAAAACTCAAATGACTGAGAGCCCAGACTTAATGTAATGAATGAAGTAGGCAGAAGGCAACCAGAGAACTTAGGAAGCATGAAAGCTGGCTCTAGGGCCAGTGGCCATTTGGGAATTGCTGCCAGGCTAGAATGTGAATGTACATTGTTCAGTCAAACCTCAGCAGAGCATTTAGACATGCAAGAGAATTCAGAAATCTAATCCAAACTTGATGTTTTACCTATGAGTGGAATTTGACCCAGAGAAGCTAAGGATATGTTCCTGATCACCCCCCACCCCAGGGCAGAATGGGGTGGGGAGCAGGTTGGCAGAGACAAGACTAAAACCAACCTCCCTACCATTCGGAGTTTTTATTACTGATGACATGAAAATGTAAGATCTGCTTGCAAGGTAAGGGTCAGATACCTTCAATATTGCTGGCTTTACAACTCTGTGCAGCCTCTGCCCTTTGGGTCTCTGTTGAGCCCAGAAGTCGATGTACTTTCAACAGGATGCAGTGAGAGAAAAAGACAGATGATTTAATAAACTAGATCTAAATGAGACACCCCACCCCATCCCGCCCCCTGTCTCCCCAGGAAGACAGAAACCTTAGGAAAGGCCTTTAAAGAAAAATTGATACAGAGGTGATGCCCTAAATGAAGGAGTTTGTTCTTCACCTGTATTATGGAGCATTTGTTAAGAAGTTTATGATTTGTTATTTCTAAGATTTCTCCTTCTTAGACTATTAGCTGCTTCAATTTTTTCGAGAAAAAGATGGAGAAATTAACATAAAATTGTTCTGTGGTCCTCACCCCAGCAGAAACAGAGGGCAGAGGAAGGCATGCTTTAGTCAGGGGAGGGTAGGACATTTATATAGCACCTGAGTTGCTGGTCCAGAGTCTGCCTGGCTGATCAGACTTTTCTTCCTTACTTATTATACCAGAGCAGGTTTATTTTCTTTTGTACACATTGTTCTTCCCCTGTTTATGCACAACAACATAGCCACACAGGCACTATATTTTGAAATAAAAGTAACTAAAGAAAATAGAATTTAGAGTTTTTATAGCAATTAGCTCAGAGATCTAAAGATCATTCTATTAATTCCATTTCTTTCTTTCACACTCTACCAGATAAAAATAATCAGAAAATAATAGAAGTGGATAAATCATTCCATCTGATGCTTGTAGAGCTTTTGTTGAAAAGGACAAATTTTCAGATGTTAAAAATGACCTTTGTTGTTATTACATGTCATTGAGTTGGCTCCAACTCCTGGTGGCCCTAGAGACGAGTGAGCTGTCTCCTCATAGGGTTTTCAAAATAAGAAAGCTAAGAAAGGTAAAGAAAAAGATTAAGAAAAGAAAGTTCAGCAGCGGTTTACCATTGCCTTCTGCTGCACAGTAGTATGTGGGTCCAAACCACATGTGCTTGGTCCGTGGTGTCACAATCACCAAACAGCTATAAACGTAAGCACCCCTGTAGGGAAGAATGACCTTAAAGACATACTGTATAGTATTTTTCTTGAAATTCTCAAGAATATTTTTTTCTTGCCTTTACTTTCGTTTTAGGGGAAGAGGGAAGAGGGATATTCTTTGAGTACCTGGTAATTACCAAGAACTGTGCTATCTCATTTACTCCTCAAAGCAATCTCATGTGGTTAAGTGTCATTAACTCCATTTTACAGATGAGGAAACTAGATTTCAGAGGGGTTAAGCTACTTGCTGAGCCGCTCAATCAATAAGTGATGGAGTAGGATTCAGGACCTGCCTGGGCGATAGATAAGCCTGTGTTCTTCCCATTCTACCTTCGGAAAATGATCCAAGCTTGGTAAGAGCTAATGCTGGGGACTGACATCTCACATATATTAATTCATCTAAGGCTCACAATAAACCTAAGAAGTGGTTGCCGTTTTTACCACCTACATTTTGCAGCTGATGAAAATGAGCTAGAGAGAGGTTAAATAATTTGCCCCCAACTGCACAGTTAATGATGGGTAGACTGGGGTTCAAATTCAGTCATCCAGGTACGGAGAATCAGGCTCTGAACAACCACTCTATATTCTCATGAAAGTGGAAATCAGAAATGTAAAATTACGTAGAATGTGCATGTCCTGTATGTATGTATATTACACTTTCTTTCTGACTTGCATTACAAGGTTTCAAGGCCATAACCAGAAAGAACCTATATCTTCATGTGTACCAGTTACCAAAGCACCCAGTCTATCTCCATGTATAGAACTCACGATACTTGTAATGTGCTCATTGTTGTTTGCACAATAAAACTATACGAGGGCAAGTACCAAGTCTGTCCTGTTCATCACTGTTCCCTAGAGCACAGTGAATGACCAAATGAGTAAACGAACGTGCATGCTCAAACTGTCAGTGACTTTTTTTGCTGTAACAGATCATTAAATTCTTCTGCTGACTTACTTTGCCAAGTTCTATTCTATTCTAAATAATTATAAGAACTGTCTCATTTGATCCCATAAGGCAAGTACAACTGTTAAACAGATGAGAGACTAAGGCCCCCGGGGTTTAAATGAGCTGTCCAGTCAGAGAGCACCAAAGCGACAGAGACAGGGGGCAAACACAGGCAACGTGAGTCCAGGGTCCACATTTGCAAAACTATTGGCCTTCACTCTGCTTGTACACCACTTCATCCCAGGATCCAGGACAGTATTTGGCACACTGTAGATTCTCCAAAAGTATACTGAAAGAAGGAAGGAGAAAATTCCCTCATGTGTCCAGGACAGTTTGAGGCCATTTCCTATGTTTTAATTCACTCATGGAATTGTGTATGTTACAAATTCAGCTCTATATGATCTATGATGCAATCATATTAGAGAATAGATTAGCAGAGAAAGGTATATGCCCAAAGGTAGACTTTGAGTTCAAAAGTACCAATGGATCCAATTTCTTCTTGTGAAAATACAGGTGGAATATTTGAATATGATTTTAAAATAAACATAACACCACAAATTGAATGTTTTATGAAACAATGTTAATTTTTTTAAAGTGCCTCTGCCTATGTGTCTGACTTATATGTATTACATAACAAAGTTCAGACAGCTCCAAACAATATTTCAGTTCAAAATGTTAAGTTTTATCCTTCTTCTCTTCATCATTACATTGATATTGGAGAATAAGCATGACCTCTACTCTATGTACAGGGTCTATATAGCCCCAAATTTGTGAACAGTCCAAATACTTTGCCCCTGGTTTCATCAAGTAAACTTTTTTTTTAAAAATATGATCACCTTAGATCTATTCAACATGCTGCAACTTGGTTTTGTTGGGTATAATTTAGAAAATGGTAGTTAACCCATGAAACTAAAAGTTATAAAGAAAAAATATGCTCTTGAGGAAAAATGTAAAATCAAGCATGTTCCATGGAATTTGAACATAAACTGAAACTGATGCAGATGGAATCAATGTAACAGTATGAATGAATTTTGTTAAAGATTTGAAGTTCTAGAAGAAAGAGTATGACTGGCCTGACTTGGGCACTATAACCGTCTGTCAGTGAAGGGCAGATGGGGAACCTTGAGAGGACTCACTTGGGGGAGAGGTAGTTCTCCAAAAGGAAACTACGGTGCTGATGAGCCAAAACACAATAAATGTGCTCTACAGTGGGTCAGACCATGAGCGTTGTTGTCTCCATGTGAAGGCTTTATCCAGGAAAGAGAGAGGAATCAATGAAGGAATCTAAACAGCAGGATGACATGGCTGGAAATTATCACTCTTAGAAACCACATTGGAAGACGGTGGGAGGGAGATGAGTAAGAAGCCTGATTTAATAACAAGTAAAAAATATGAAAATGTAAAACCTATAAAATTATTAAAAGATAAAGGATCAATTTGAGAGATTAAGAAGTACATGCAACTGATGGATATGGGGATTAGTAAAAAGAAAGGCTTGGCATGGCTTCCAGATTTCTCATAAGAGTGTATAAAGAATTGTTGGAAATTGGGGAGGATGCCTCACACTGCAAGATCCTCTAGAATAGTCCAAATTTTAAATATTATATCTCATTGTTTGAAAAAACATAAAAAAATTTTAAGACACTCCAAATCTAAAATACATCTCCAAGATTTTTTTTTTTTTTCCAGTTAGAAATAGTACAGATTTCTTTTTTCAGACTCAAGTTTTCTGACCAATGGTTTGGATAATATGTTCATAGATGAGTGAACACATGCAACAGAAACAAAAAATGAGAAACCTGTTCAATACCAGTATAGTGAATAGTAGTGCCTGCAAAGTAAATGCTAAAGTTTCATTGTAAATAAGCCTGTGCTAACAAAGAGGAATCTGGGTTGATTATTAGGTTAAAGAGACTTTAGAAGGAAGGGGCCAAATCCTTTGGCAGCAACAAGCAAATATCAATCAAACCCCAGATATACAGCTGGTTCAGACAGAGACATTCCAACAGCTCTATTATCCACAACAAAAGTCATCACTCCTTACTTAAAGAAAAATCATTACATTTCTAAATCTAGAGTAGTATGACCCACAGTACAAATACTGGGGTTGTGGCACCCACCAAGACTCTGGCATCCACCAAATGAAAGCTGAATTAACTCTCAGCATCACATACAATGATAGTTATGGGCATTTCCTCCAATAGAACCTGGTCCTCCAGACTTCCCTGGAGGCTCGAAGAGGATGCTTCTGGGTATTTTAACATTCCCAGAATACTTTGTGCCTTGATTATTTCCCTTAGCCACACATGGTCATGAAAGCTACTTTTGAGACTGCTGAATTCGAATCAGTCTTAGAACCAAAATAGGCCTCAGAGATTAGCAGGTACAACCTCACACTCAATGCAGTGTTTAATCTACTAATTTTTCAGCTGGAGAAACAAAAGCTCCAAAGGCTGAATGATAAGCGGTGAAGGAAATAGAGGATAAGAGCACACTGCCTGAAGCCAAGATCACCTATTAGCTTTGTAACCTTGATGAGGTCTCTTATTATATCTGTGCCTGTTTCCTCATTTGCAAAAAATGGGGGAAAATAATAGCTATCACATATGGTGGTTGTAAAGATTCAGTGAATTAAACTAGATAAAATAGCCTAAAACATATCACTATATATGTACTTACTTTCACAAGTATACCAAAGAACCCCAACTAGGGTTGCAATACTCCCTCTCCTATACATAAAGAGGAAAATTTTATTTATTGACAAATTTAGAGTTATTACAAATGGTTGTCATATAAACATTCTTTCAGGATGTCTCATCAAAACCTGCATCTGAGTTCTTGAAATTCATTCAAGAAGAGTTTCTGTACTGACAGGCAGATATGATAACCAGACCAGGAAATCAATAAAGTTCAGCAGCCAATGAAGTCTGAAGATTAGCCTTTCAACCAAGAAGACTTGAGTCATTCCTCAGATGTCAACTTGGGTCTATCTTCTGTCAACAATGGTCTTAACAAACTGAAGGGTTGGATTCTGACTTAGATGTAATTCTCAGACAGGCTGCTAGTTCAACTTTTCCTTGGCTGGTCGATTATTTTTCAGCAAGTTCTTCAGCCAATTGTGTCACAATATAACACAAAATAAATCAAGAAATGAACTTTTCTGTGGGGTGGAAAAAGAAATACCCAATGGAACTCCTGTCTTGCTGACAACTAAAATCTGCAATAAATTTGATTCATGAAGTGTGGTGCAAATAGTGTATTTTATAAGGAGAAGTATGCAGCTAATGAACACCAAGAGCCAAAAACTCAGTTTGCCCAGGGTCTGCTTATGGAAAATGAGCTATAAGAATCATTTGTACTACGAGTAGTCCTCCAACCATACCAGTAATAGAGTAAACCTCCTTAAGTAGAAAACAGTGAGGAAGATATCCAGCACCTTGAACACTCCTGGCTTAGAGTAGGTATCCAGGGAGTACTAATTAAATAAATCTAATCTCCATCAATGAAAAAGTATCTTATGTTAACTTGGATCTTTATTATCTGCCCTAAGGTACTTGAAGGAAATGTAATTTCTTATGTAATTAATTTTTGATATGAAATAAGTAATAAAGAACCAAATAATCAGTCGTGATTGCTAGATGACATAGAGATTTAAAGAAAATAGATGAAGATTTTAAAAATCAAATCGAATTAAGAGAAAGGGGGCAAATGCTTTTATCTTTATCCTACCTATTTAACATTTGAGAATTAGCAGGTGACAAATTTTTTCTTTTCCCCCTCGAGATCAAGAGAAAACTTTTCAAAAAACTATAGATGCAGGGCAGCTTCTTTGTAAAATAGTTTGGCAGTTCCTCAAAAGGTTAAAAGTAGAGTTACCATATGACCTAATAATTCTGTTAATAGATATGTAACCAAAATAAGTGAAAACATATGCCCTTATAAAAATATGTGTACATGAGTGTTCATAGCAGCATTACCCATAATTGCCAAAAAGTGGAAATAATCCAAATGTCCATCAACTGATGAATGGGTAAATAAATTGTGGTATATCCATACAAAAGAATATTATTTGGCCACAACGAAGCCAAATACAAAAAGCTATATATTGTATAATTCTATTTACATAAAACGCCCAGAATAGGAGTTGCTTAGGGCTGGCAGGTGTGGCTTTGAAGGAGGGTATGTTAGGAGGAAATGGGGAGTAACACCTAATGATTATTAAGAGATATGGGGTTGCTTTTTAGGGCGATGAAAATGTTCTAAAATCTATTGTAATGGCTGCACAACTCTTTAAACGTACCAGAAGTCATTGACTTGTACACTTTAAATAGATGAATTGTACGGTATATGAATTACATCTCAATAAAGCTGATATATATTTTTTCCCCTCTTTAATTCCCCGCCCTCACTTCTACCCTTGACATATGGATGTTGCCATCTCCCTTTAAGAACTGGATCTCTGAAGGCGGGGTGTCTCCTCCCACGCTCTTGCGGCATGCACCTGGGACCTGGCACCCCTGGAGCATTCGGGTGGCCTGGCACACCCGCAGCTTGGCGCACCAAGGGTATGGTCCATGGCTCCACCTGGGGCGTGAACCCGGGACCTTCTGTGTGTAAAGCAGACGTGCTAACCACTACACTATGGAGACACCTGAACTGATATTTTTTTTAAAAAACTACAGCAGACACAATTTTTGCTCTGCTTATGGTTTTTAAAAAGCTGTCCTAAAAACACAGCTTTTTGTTTCAACTAGTGGAGTGATGGAGCTGTCTAACATTGTGACAAGTTAGGGGCCAGACATGATCAGCCTGGAATAACCATGGAAAAATTGCAACCCCCAGAGAGAGGGTTCACTGTTTAACATAAGTCGTGATGTGTGCCAGCACAAAAGACATAGAACACCAAGAAATCCTGTTCTTTGTATATTCTGCCATGGCAAAATTTCCTTAACCACCCATGTTGTGGCACAAATGTCAGAGGGGTTACATAGTAGCTGATTTTTATCAATCCTGAAAAATCAACTCCCCACGTGTTCACTCAGCTGTAGTCACACTGAACATCCTAATGTTTTGTTGAGCTCTACCTACCTTTGCACCTGCTATTCTCCACATCTGAAGTTCTCGATCTTCCCCCAGGTCTTCACGTCCCTGGTTCTTCATCAGTCAAGCCTCTGCTCTAATGCCGTCTTCTCAGGAAAGAGTTCTTAGATCCTCATAGCTAAAAATTCTTCCCCCACATAAACATTTTCTCATATTGCTCTGTTCTATTTTTGCCAAGGCACCTAGCACTATCTGAAATTCTTCTGTGTTTATCGGTTTGTCGTCTGCCGCCCCCATCAGAAGGCAAGCTCCATGAGGACAGGGACTGTAATATTTCTCTGTGCCTATGACGCTACCAGATAGGCAGTGAGTGCGTGATAAATATTTATTGAGTCAGTGATCTCTATGGTGCAAGTCTTAATCAACTTTGTAAACAACATGCAAAAGGTCAGTCTCTGTACCTTGAGGAGTCTAGGGACACTGACACACAAGAGAACAATCTGTAGCCACCTCCTGGCTGAAAGGGCAAATGGCTCAGACTGGAAACCTAGTTGGCCACCAAGAACTTCCTGTACTCTTGCACTAATCATTCCTTGCCATATCTCAAGTCAGATGGCAGAGCGAGCTCAGGGGCCTTTCCTGTGGGTTTATAAATAAGTCTGGGCTCATGGTTGATCTCACACTGGCCTACATGGCAACTTCCCCTCAGCTTGCTTAGTTAGTAGAACTGTTCCCAGTAAGGTCAGCAAATAACAGTCATGCAGAGAGCAACCCACACCAAAAACCTGGTCTACATGGTCACACAAACACCACACATTTAAGATACTCTCTTGAACCTTGACCCCAGTTTCTACAGAAGCGGTTCATCCCAAGCATGCCCCAGAGTTAGGTTTCATTTTACTCATTGAATCCCTGGGCGTAGGATTAAGATGCTTCATTATAGTGCAAACTTCTTGCCTTGCAAATGAGGAGCCAGTGGAAATTAGCTTCTCTGGCTTGATATGAGGCAACATAACTGAATGGTTAAGAATAGTGTTCTAAAGGCAAATGGTTTTGAGTTGAAAGTCTTGGTTCTCTCACTTCCTAGCTGTGTCACCACAGTCAGGACGTCCCATGTAAACTGGAGCATTTTACTTAATTCCTCTGAGCCTGGACCTCCTCTTCTGCAAAATGGAAATATCTCATAGACTCATTAAATTACATAATGTATGCAAAACACTTAGCACAGTGCACTCCTATTAAAGCTATTACCATTAATAACAAGGATTCTAGCAGGTGTTTTCTGACCTCTCTTCTCAAATCCAGAAATCTCTCTTTAAGGGACCACAGAACTGGAAAGGATGCAAAACCACTTGAGTTGATACCAAGACATTAATTATGAAATTAACAGCATGTACACACCTGAGCTCAGACATGGCTAGTTAATGTACATCTATCAGTGGCAAGTTAAGAAAAACCGTCCAGTTCAGTTGCAGAGTCGATTATAACAGTGCATACAGGCATTAAGTTCTATGCATTTTCACAGAAAGCCATCCAACGAAAAATGTGTTACCTAACCAAGGCTGCATCCATGATATGAATATTGTTCCCAGTTATGATAACAATCTTTTCCAATTCTACCGAAGGTAGTCACAAGTCCCTTACTACACGGAGCTACTCCTGTGTTCTTGATATTTATATCGACATCTTAGATTTATACAACTTCTTTCTGTTATACATTTTCATGTAAGTTTCATCCAGTTCACTTAATAGTCACAGTATTTCAATGTGTTATGTAAGCAGGTAGTATTAATGCTGTTTGTTTTTTCTTGGTTTTATTTTGTTTTAACACAGGAGAAGTATGAGACCCAGAAAGGTTGAGCAACTTGCCCAGAGGTCACATAGCTGTTCAGTAGCCTGACAGTAGGAACACTTAGTCCAGTGAACTTCCCTCCAGATCAGTGCTTCTCAGATTATTGTGAATCATGTGAATCACTGGGAATCTGATTACGATGCAGTTTCTGAATTCAGTATGTCTGAGGGGAACTAGGACTCTACATGTCTAACAAGATCCCAGGAGTTGCTGCTACTGGTGGGGGGACATACTTCACCATACCCTTCATGACACCCCAGCGTGTTTTCCTAATACTTCCAATTGCAGTTGCATTGTATGGATATTCATTCATTTCCCCCAATTAGACTATGAACTCCACGAGAGCAAGAACTATGTATTGTTCACTACTTTGGACTGGGTGCCCAGCACCATGCCTGGCAAAAAGGAAATGAACAAATGTTTTTGAAGAATGAAGGGAAAACGACCTATTTCCGATTACAAAGCTACAACACCTGAATATTAACTCTCATTACTTATTGAAAAGGGGTATTTATCAAGTATCCTTTGTTTTTCAAGTCACATTATGATATCTAGTTGTAATTGCCAGGTCCCAAAATAACAGAAACAAAAAAAGTTCTACAGGGTCAACCAGTTTAGACCTACACCTCCCACAGAACTATGCCAGGGTCAAATGGAACACAATCACATTTGGGGGCCAATAAAATGGGATAGGTTAACATGAGGTCATTCTAAGGGTAAGGGGGAAGTGTAGAACAAGCAGGGTGATTGAGGCTTGCTAACACAGCTTGAAGGGAGCCACATCATCTCTGCTCCCACCTGAGGATACTAATAATAGCCACCCACCATGGATTAAAGGTTTCCAAATGCCAAGAACTGTGCTAAGCACTTCACACCAGTCATCTCATTTCATCCTCTCTACAAATCTATAGTACAGGCACTTATTTTTATAAGTAATGAAGCAGAGACATAGAGTCATTGAGCTGCAAGAGGTGAGGCCAAGGTTCGGACCCAGACAGTGTGACTCCAGAATCGATGCTTCTAACTACGTTGTCTACTGACTGAAGCACACAGGGAAAAGAAACAGTTGCCTGAAGATGGGCGTGACTTTAATCCCTTGTCAGTAACCTAATAATAGGCTCCAACAAATGTCAAATAGAGGGAAATGGGGAGAAAGACACTGTGTAAACAGGAGGTGACTTACTTATATTCAAAAGGTAGGGTCCGACAATATGGTGTAGAAAAAATAATAGGATTTTCTGTTATAGCAAATGCTCAAATAGTTTGACTCTATTTCGCTTATGGTTAAATATACAACACCACTGAAAGGTTAAGTAAGAGCCAGTTAAGTAATAAGTTTCAAAGGTCCCAGATTCCTTTCATACTTCATTAGGTCTCTTATGAAACTTTGCATTAAAGATTGGGCAAAATTTGAGAAGATGATCATTACATGGAAGAAATCAGAATTTTGTGAAGTATGCGTGTCCAATGTAGAAAGCTCAAAAAGCAGAAGTTCTACAGCTGTATTTTCATACTGTCAGAAAATGAGG
>NW_006438113.1:21486763-21513720 GCF_000325575.1 Pteropus alecto | reverse complement strand
TGGAGGATATGAGAAAAGAGTAAACAACCTCTCTTATTATAAAATATTTTAAAAAGTAGAATAAGAACATCAATAAGGGCAATACAACAGTCCTCCCCACCTTTTCCGTGGTTTCACTTTCTGCTGTTTCAGTTACCCAGGTTTCTTTGAGGTTCGAAAATATTAAATGAAAAATTCCAGAAAAAAACAATTCATAAGTTTCAAATTGCATGCCATTCTGAGCAGTGTGATGAAATCTCAAGTGGTCTTGCACAGGATGTGAATCATCCCTTTGACCAAGTTATCCATGCTTTATATGCTTCTTGCCCGTTAGTCACTAGTAGTCATCTTAGTTATCAGATCATCTGCTGTGGTATCATGGTGCTCGTGTTCAAGTAACCCTTTTTTTACTTAATATAGGTCTCAAAGCACAAGTGAAGCTGGCAGTTTGGATATGCCAAAGAGAACCTATGAAGTGTGTCTTTTTAGTGAAAAGGTGAGTACAGTACAATAAGATATTTTGAGAGAGAAAGACAGAAAGAAAGAAATGGACCACATTCACATAACTTTTATTATAGGATATTGTTATAATCATTCTATATTGTTATTGGTTACTGTTGTTAATCTCTTACTGTGCCTAATTTATAAGTTCACCTTCATCATAGGTATGTGTGTATAGAAAAACATAGAATGTATAGAGTTTGTTATTATCTCTGGTTTAAGGCATCCACTGAGGGTCTTGCAACATATCTCCCGTGGACAAGGGAGGACTAGTGTACAGCCACAGAGTCTTGAATAAAACATTATTGTGGAAATAGTTGAGCTCCACAGATTGGTTTTCAACCACACTTTTATTATTATTTTCCTTTGGTGGTGACACAATATTACGGATTGTGAAGGCCCAAGACCTGGTTCTGCCACTTCCTAGTTATGATCTCAAGCTAGCATAATTCTTCCAAGATTCAGTTTCTTCATCTGTAAGGGAATAACAGACACTTGCCTCCTAGGATTACTGTGAACCTTACATTATATGACGTAATACTATCTACCCACAGAAGAAGTATGTTTATACGAAAGATAAGTATTAAATTATTGATACATCATATGAAAAGATTATCATATGTTATGATGATTGGTGTGTTGAAATAGAACCACATAAAGTTTCACATAGCTATGCATCCTTAAAAAATCAACCTCCTTTATAATTGCCCCTAGAAATTTTAGTCAATCTACTACCAAACAGTAAGCACATTTAAAAATCAAGAAGTTTTATGACTCAACAGGGTAGAATTTTGGGGAAAAAAAATCTACATCAATTTATGTGAATATTTTCTGAACTATAGAGTACTAAACACAATGTTGTTTTTATTGTAATGTCCTATTGGCTTCTAGAATAATGGAAATGTTATCGAATTAAAATTACTTAACTACATTAAACTACTAATTTTTATTTACAGGAATTCAATATGAAATTTACTTGTAAAGTAAGAAAGGTTAGCTTTCTAAGAAGTTACAACAGCATATATAATAGACATTAAGTCAACAAAGATAACCAATAAAATTTTTAGAAGTCGTCCCACAATTTCATCTTCTAGACTTGTGGGGGTAGTAGTGGAAATTAATATCCAGTTTTTACACGTCATATTCAGAACGCTCCTGCTCCCTAGGGGAAAAAAGAGAGACATATTCTCAAATGAACACATTTATAATTCTGATTCTTTAAATTCAATGTAATATTTTCACTATAAAGAAATAACGATGAAGAAACATCTATCAGGCAGTACTTTACATATTTGTACTCAACCAACAAACTAAAAAAAATTTTGCCTAGTAAATTAAATATTTTTCACTCACTCATTTTGACCAGATGTCATAATCAAATTTTTCTACATGCCAAACTTGCCTTTCTTTCTAAAAAAACAGCTCAGCTACGTTGTAAGGTATATAAATGTCTAATCACTATATTATATATATGAAACTAATATAATACTAAATGTCAACTGCAATTTAAAAATTAATAAAAAGAAAAGAAACAGCTCAAGGAACTATCAGAATAACTATTCTTTTTTCATGTTATCAGTATTTAGAAAGTCTTATCTTCCTAATCATTTACAATTTTATCTGCTAAGTCCTTTAAAATCTTATCTAAATAATTTACATTATTTTACAATGGCATCAATGAAATTACCATTCTTCCAACCTATACAGTAGGTATCACTAGGAAGTAAGAATTTGAAGATATGGGAAAAGGCAGGTGAAATTTTTTTTTAATTAAACAACAAAAGGTCATTTTCGTTTTCTTGATATTTTCTCAAGAGCCTCTCTTTCATATTCTGATGACTTAATAAGACATCAATCAGTTAATTTCCTCTACATTTCTGTTTTAATTCAACAGTTTAAAAAAAATGGCTGGAATTTTAAAAAGTGTTAAGGGAATTTTTAGAAGTATTAATTTGTAGTCGATTTAGCACACTGTTGGAAATTTTACCAAATGCCAGTCAGGAAGGGAGTTTAGAACCATTATTAACTCCTTTTTCAGAAATGCAAGGTCGAATAAGACAAATAATTTTCAAACACATCAAAATCTTTTATATACAATCAAAACGAGCATCAATACTTTTAAAAAGTGGCAACATTGAGGTAGGAAAATATTTTTTGCTATATTCACTCAAAAACCATAAAGGCAAGTTGGTTTTTAAGAGAGGAGAGAAAGGGAGAGATAGATGAGATTTATACAAGTGTCATTTTCTCCTGCTTAATTTCTGATTGATTTCTGTAATAACTAGCCCCATTCCTAAAAGAGGGAATAATGTGCCCCAAATTACACAGCAATCACCAGCAAACACCTAGAATTTCCCCTACATTCAACAATTCCCTTTGCCTATGTTACATAAACAAGGAGTAAAAATAATACATTAGTTTGCAAAGTAACTTTCTTTGTCTCATAAGCACAGCCTCCAGCTGTGCTTCTTTTGTTTGCGCTCTGAGAGGTACATTTCATTTTCTCCAACAACAGTAAGAGAGAGGCTGAAATAGGAAGTGAGGGAAAGACCAGACTACTGGTAGAGATTGAAGAGTGAATAGAAACCCATTTCTCACCTGACTTAATCCCAGGTCTTGGCATATAACACTGGCCCTTGGTTTTGTCTGCTCTTGCTAGAACAAAGTGGATTCAGCACCAGTGGTCTCTTAGCAACCTTGGTTCCTGGGTCAAAGCACATTAAAAGGTTTTATTGGACAGCGAGGTGGTATACGAAGTTGAGGGGCAGGGAGCCTGCATGAAGAAACTAAAATATTCTCAAAGAAGTCAGGCAGAGTGGAATTTGGAAAATATGACACTTTAATTACAATTTATCAAACAGAATTGTATAGCCAAAAACTGCACCTTTAACAGAAGTTTAAACCGAATTCTAGGATTTTGATGGCAGGGCAAACATTCATCACACTTTTAAAACAACAATTTCTGGGTAGGGGGATGGGAGAAATGTTATTTAAGGGTATATACCTGTCACTAGTAGATAAATAAGGACTGGAGACCTAATACATTGCAGTCATAGACAAGAAAACTATTATAAACATTAAACTTGCTAAGAAACTAGATTTTCACTGTTCTCAACACTAGAAAAAAATAAAAATTACATGATCCAATAGAGGCGTTAGATAATACTACTGTGGCCATCATATTGCAATATAAATGTATCAAATCAATATATTTTACTCCTTAAACCTACACAGTGTTAAATGTTAAAATAACCCAATAAAAATTCCCTGAAAATTATTTTAAATATATGTGCATCAATATTTACCATGATAATGAAAAAACAAAACTTCTCTGTCTATGTAAGAGAATATAATTCATGATGTTGCATGTCTGCTATAAATTCTTTATTTTAAGATTTTTATCACTTTTTTGAACAAATTAGAAAATAGAGGAGAGAATTAATTATAAAAGAGCAAAACACTATTTAGAAAATTGTTTAAATATTTAAATATGATTAAAATCCATATCTTATTATCACCCATTACACTCCTAGTTATATACTCTGAGGAAGTGCATAGATATCCACACCAGAATGCATATCCAAACATCATTCATATTTTCAACTTAGAAACAACCCAAATGCCTATTAGTGGATAGATAGGTAAATTCTCATAATGGAATACTATACAATAATGAAAATTAAGCTACAGCTACATACAAAGATTGGTGCATTTTACAAACGTAATTTAAAAACTTTTAACGCAAAGGGCAAAAGAAAACACAGTGTAAGTGTATTTATGTAAAGTAGAAAAACAGTTAAAAGTGTATGGTTTAAGAAACTCATAGATACAGAGAACAAACTGATGGTTGCCAGAGGAGAGACATAAGGGGATGAGCAGGAAAGGGGAAGGAGGTTAAGAAGCACAAACTTCTAGTTATAAAATAAGTCAGGGGGACATATGGTACAACATAGTGAATATAGTCATTAATATAATAACTGTACTGTGACAGATAGTTACTAGATTTATTGTGGTGATCACTTCATAAGGTATATAAACGTTCAATCACTATGTTGTACACCTGAAACTAATAGAATATTGTCGACTATAATTAAAAAATAAAGGAGTTTTTTAAGCACATGGTTTTAGGGGTGCATATATGGGTGGCAACTGTGTAGTGGTAAATTTATCAAGAAAAGCAAGGGATTATCTAACATAATCAGGATAACGGTGAGTTTCGTGAGAGGAAGAGAAGGGATAAGCGGGGATGATGGGGAGCTTTCAGCAAGGTTTCGTTTCTTGTTCTGGGTGTGGTTACATTGGCAATCACTTTTTAACTACTTGTAAACTGTAAATAGAAATTTTATGTGCTTTTCTGCATATTAGACTTCACAATTGAAATATTAAGAAAAGAAGACAGAGATACCTACAAATATCAGTAGTGCCCATAGCAGTTGAATTTGGGTGGAAGGACTATGTGTGATTATTTTTCTCCTTTGCTTTTTCCATTTCTCACATTTTCATTTAAAAGCATGTTACTTGTATAATTTTAGTAAACTGAAGAAAGTTGTCCCATAATTACTATCCTTATTCCTTTTCCATGTATTTAAAATATATACTGATTTTATCTTTGTCAAACCAATCCTTTAACAAAAGATTATAGCCTGGTCTTTTATAATAATTTCACTTTTGGAAAAGAACATGTTTTTGTCTCATTCAAAATGCTCATGAGAAACAGGAATGTGGGTGATTCCTGTTTGGTTGTCCTCCTTGATGTTAGGTCTGTTTGCATGTCATAAATCATTGTTCGTCACAAGTTTACAAACACGCTCAAATTTTACTGTGGATTAAAATCATGAGTATCACAGAACTTTGATTTATATTAGCCAAAAGCTCAGTAATCAAATGTTTTTTCTTTGAGATTGTAGGGACATACTTTTAGGGAAAAATTGTTTAACAGCAGCAATTTTCAGGAAAAAAAAAGATTCCTTACTGGATAAAACATGCACCAAAAATATAAATAAATTTCAAACGAGTTAGGAGACTTCAAATAATTTTCCTCCCATTTGAAAGCTTCAACCTACCTTTCTTTTCCTCATTTCCAAAAGGCACTGGGAATCAATTCATCATTTTATAGAATGTTGTACTGAAAATAGAATGAATACTCTCTTCTCTAGTCTTAAAAACTTACCTTTATTTTTTGTTTTGACTCCATCAAGAATCCAAACAAACTAAATGAAATTGACCTGTTCGCTATTTATTGAATGGTTGAACAGTGTGTGATATCCCACAAAGCAAGTTAGGCAAATGGAGAGTAGCAGTATCCTTTGGTCTCTGGGAGTTGAACTTCATTGTATTCTCTGTTCTTCACCCTGACATCAGCTTATAACTGTGTTTTTACATAAAATAGGGTTTCTCAAATCAACTAACTCCTGAGACTCTAAGAAGAGTACATTTGCTAAATGGCTTGGTCACTCAACAAAAACAAAGCAATACAGAATAAACAAGAAACCTCTATTATCTAAAACTATTCTTAGTACTAAGATATCACCCTTTTCTCAATTTCTCCAACTTCTATTTTTTCCCCTTATTAGGTATGGATTCTTGGTCAAGGCAAAGAACAGAACATACTTTGCGAAGTCTCTTTTACAATCAAAAGAAAATCACTTTTCGTTGGATTTGAGTTTATAGTCTTAAACACATGAGTCACATTTCAAAAATACTTTCTTGACAAGAATATGCTAATCTTACTTCTTGTTTCTGTCAATATCTAATAGTCAAGATAATATTGACAGAAGTTCCCTAGAGACACATGTTGAAAATGAGACAATTAAGATCTGTCCATTTTTGCTTAATTGGTTATTTAAGTAAAGTATCATAACGATCATTTATTGAGGGCCTCTGTATGTGCCAGGCCATGTTATGTGCTATCGGGGGACAGAGCCACTTCACCAGATACTCAGTATTCTATGTTGGAGCCTAGCTACTACTAACCTAGGACTCCAGTCCCCAGATGCTACCCTTTTTCAACTACATGGATTTTTTAATGTTTTCAAATAAAAAGTCACTTTTGAAAAGACCCGTATTACAATGGAAACTGTATCAAAATGGAAATATCCACATGTCATTAATGGTCACTCTTCCTCTGCAGTCCAGCTCCTTTGTGCATGTGTGAACTGCTGGTCGAACAGTGAACTGGATAGTCTTGCAGTTACCCCTGTGGGCCTAATGTCGCTGAATTTGCTAGAGTATCTTTACAACAGCAGTTGTTAATTATTCACTTCAAAACAACCTGCTCTTTGTAAATGAGACATTCACAAACCACCACTAGGAGCTTGCTGTCTAGCAACCAGGTTAGCTCGAAGAACAGTTTTCTAAAATCTATTTTCCATTAGCTTTTACTACCTGCAATTTTATTCTTGTTTGTTATTAGTTTGTTATCTACCCACAGATCAACTTATGACTAACAAGTTTCTCCCTTTGGCCTCCTTAACCTTAGCTGGACAGAGAAATAAGAATGCTTCTGGGACGTGGTGATTGAGAGATGGATCTGGAATCAGACCGATGGGGTTTGACTCAGATCTATCACTTACCATGAGACCTTGAACAAGTTACATTAACTCTCTGTGCCTCAGCACACCTTTAACATGGGGGTAATAATAGTACCTACTTAGGGTAGTACGAGAATTAAATGAGATAATACTTTTGCCTAGCAAGTAAACATTTAATAAGCGATGGTGACTAATTTCATTAATTATCACTTAGAATATTACCTCCTAGAAGATACCCTTTGAATGAATCAATATTTTCAGGTTCTCTTTAAGCACCTAAACATGCAAAACTGTCAGATGCCTATTCATCCTTTGAAACCCAGTGTTACCTCCTTTGTGATCCACCCTGACTTCCTCAGGTAGAATTTATTGCCCACTTGTCTGTAACATATTGTAACTCGCTGCCCTGTATTATGGTGATTTGTTTGCATGTACCACCCCACTGATAGTTGCTGTCTTTCTAGAAAGTAGGGACGGCCTTACCCATCCCAGATCCTAATGCCTCATAATAACTGCACATAAAGTAGAAGCTTTCTTGGAAGACTGAAAGGTCATTTTGTTCCAATGACAATTACAAGAAAAACATATATTTAGTCTACTTTTCCCAGCAAATTTTTAAAAAATAAAATCCCAGAGTGGGGTGCTTTCAATTTGTCTCCATATGGAAAAGGTCTCCTTCCCATAAAAGTTATGTTCAATGAAATTTTCTTTTAGACACTTGAGAAATCACATGGTAATTGTGTCTTGTTGATGTTTTTGCTTTTGTATTTTGCTAGTAATTAGGAAACCAAGCCAAGTTGTTGGAAGGCACCAAAAATTTGGCACCAGCCCTACAGGTTTTAGAACAGGAGTGTCCTGTTGCAATGGCTACCATTTCTACAGCATAATGGAGATTTGTCCCCTTAGGATTCCAGAAATGGATGCTGGTGTGGCAAGGCAGGACATGTAAACTCCTCAAATTTGAGTCATTCAGAAGTTAAATTAAAACTTGGGCACATTCGATGGTAAATGAATTTTGTATATTCTGTAAGGACCTAAAATTCAAGTTCAAGTTGCATTTTCTGAACTAATTAAGGTTCTACCTAATTCTGCCCAAAGCTGCATTATGTGAGAAAGGGAATTTAACACGCATCTGAGAAATTAACTCATCAATCATATGAACCTTGTATGAGAAAAAGCTTGAATGAGAATCATAATAAATGACCTATGGCTTTATACTTAAATGATTGTTGTTGTACTTTGTTTTCTGATTAAACAGGATTTCAAAGAGATTTTTCTCTTTTCGGCTAAGAAAAACAACAGTAGTGAAAGGTCTGGGATATTGCAGAAATGTTGGCACTGGAAAAGATATTTGAGATTTTGTAAGCTTCTCATTGACAAATGAGGCCCAGAGAAGTACAGCAACTTGTCTGAGGTCACACAGTTACTTTTCTTCAGAGCTACTATCATAATTGCCTTGGGAACTGTTTAACATTTCTGATACACTAGATTCTATGTTTCATTAGACTTGGCTATCTGGAGATGTTTTATCTTCATCACCTCCCAACTTTTTTGATTCAGGCCAAGGTAAGACCAGAGAGTCCAGAATAAAGGAGGTGAAAACTGGAAAACTTGGCAGGGCAAACTCAAAGTGGACTTTGGCTAAAAACAAAAACGTGCTTTGCCACAGATGGTCTGTCAGCAAGGTAGAGTAGGGCAGGAGGGTGGGTTTTGGAGTCAGATGGAACTGGTCTTATATCTTGGTCTGGCTGGTATTAGCTCGGTAGTCTTGGACCAGGCACTTAATCTCACCTGCTAGCTCATCTGGAGAACAGAGATAACACCTGCCTTATAGGGGTTTGAAAGGCTTTTATTCATAACTACATTTAAGAAGGGCCTACACGTGCTTTGATATTAATCTCATAAAATGTTATGAGGTGAGTTATGACACTCCTATTTCCTTCGTTAGAGACATAGGCCTAAACATGCTTTGATTTTAGTCTCGTAAAACCTTATGAGGTGAGTTATTGACACTCCTATTTCCTAAACTGGAGAGACTGAGGACCAGAGAAGTTAAGTATGCTACTTAAGATCACACACCAGGGATGACCAGGGATTTGAATGGAGGTCTGTTTGGCTCCAAAGCCTTATCCACTACAGTATCTCATGATTGGAAGAAGGTAAGGCAAGAGCCCAGCACGCTGCCAGACACTGGATAAAATAGTGGTTGGCACGATGAAGCAGCAGAATCAGAAAGGCAGCCACTTTCCTGCAGCCCAACTACAGTTAAGAGAGATTAGTGACTCAGAGAGAAAAGCCTGATCCCCAGGGGGACAGTGGGGTCAGACTTGTGTGGAACCACTGTACTTCTTGTCTATTCAAATGTACCTCTCATGCTTTCTATATCAATGCCTGTCCAGTTTGGGCTTTCTCAAGCCATCTATGAACATGCCTCAAATGTTTTAAGTAAATATTTTGGCCCTAAAATAAACAATTTTCCAACACATGAACAAACATCTCCTCTTAATCATCCACTACCAAGACTTCTGAAGGCTGAGATTTCCTGCTACCACATTCCTACCCCAAATAGGAGATTGGGCATTGCCCCTAAGAAGACATAAATTACTTAGCTATGGGCACTTAACGTTAAGAAATATTCTAGAACAAAAATAATCAAAAGTTTTCAACTTTCTCCCTGCCAAGCTCCCTAACCCTCTCCATGAATCACAGCTGTAGTGTACTCTTACAAGGCCAGATGAACTGCCCAGAGTCCTGGCTGGGCACCAGTCCTGCTGGATTTCAACAGGAAGTCTCAACACAGCAATGCCATCCAACTCTCGTCCTTCCATGGTATGAGGAAGCGTGAGTGAGACTGAGGGTATCTGTTAGGTTTTACCTTTTCATCTGCAGAACTTATATATCCAAACAAGTGTCATCCCAGTTTTGGGGGGTGGTGAATGGAAGAGAATAGAGAATCTCTGGGACTTTTTGAGTTTTCAAAAGCATTTGACAAAACCCTTTAGACTACCTTCTCAGTCTGCACATGCACTGCTTTGCATAAACTCACTGGTGATTTTTTTCATCCATTGAGGTGCAGATGTGATCTCTGAAACTAGTTAAATGTTATTTGGAGTTAAGTTTATCTTAGAAGGTAGATGGCTAGGTTGGAGAACACAACTTCAAAGTAAATGAATGTCAGTGACCTCTTTAAAGGCAAAATTATATTTTCAGCATTTCGCGTAAGGCTTGGAACTAAATAAGGAAAAAAATTTTTAAATGTGTGTAGGAGCGAGGGTGAGCCGTGACTTTAAGGTGTTGTTCCTCTATGCCTCACAAGCTCATTACTTAGAAGGTGAACCCAAGGAGAAGCCCTGAAAATCACTGAATCATTTTCCAAGGACGTACAGCCTTCCGAAAGGAAGTCTGACCAATAATGCTCGTTTCTGGCGAGTAAGTTTTGGGTGTGAAGGCCCTGTGGAATGCCTACAGTATCCTGTCTGTGCTTTTCATATATCATGGAACAAACCCATTCTGACTTATAACATGAAACAACTATCTTCTATAATTTAAAGTGTATTGCCCCCTTGCTAAAATAGTACTGTGTTTTGCCCACAGTACAAATTAAATAAACATTTGTAGAATGAAAGCTTGTAGAGGAAAACAAAAATCTCACCCTATCTCCCAAGTTTTAGGGTAACCCTTTGGGAAGCAGGTATTCTCTCAGACAGCCCTTCCTTCTGTGTCATCCAGACACAGAATTGAATCTAGCAAGGCAGCAAACCAGTCCTTTGGAATCATAGAAGCATGTAACCAAAAGAAAAATTTTAGAATGCTGCTCATAGTGGAGCAGGTAAGTTTATTAAGACAGTAGCTTATGCTTTGAAATTGTTTTGCAAGGTTCCCTCCTACCATCGTTGTTCTTAGCTATAGCCTAATGTCCTGAACTGCAAACTATACATCATCCTCCCATGCTCTCATCCTCAGCATTCACACAGCCTTCACCATCCTAAAGATGAAGTTATTAAAAGCAATAAAAGCCAATTATTGTCTCTACAATATAGATTAATGTTTCTCACCAATGACCACATTGGAGGCTGTAGGTTTGAATTGGAAACATATGAGAGATGATTAAGAAGATTCAAATGAGGGATTCCTAAATAATGTTACCAAACTCGGCCACTTTTACACATTATGAGTAAACTCTACCATCCTGTAAAACGGTGATGACTCTTATTTCACAAACAAGGAAACTGAGGCTCGGAGAGGTTGAATACTTGTGTAAGGTCACATAACTTGTCAGTGGTCCAAGCCAAGGCTCAAGGCCAGGCCAGCACCTGCCTCCTCCCAAGTCATTGTAATGCCTCCCTTATACATTTTATCTAGAAGTCCGATGGACATGTTCAAGGGCATTGAACATACGTAACCAAAGCAGAGAATTGTATTAGTCTATCATGCTGAAGAAGGACTGGAGTGCAGGTTTTACCTCTGCTCATGAGAACCAAGCTGGGTATCAGCCTTTCTGGGTGTCAGGAGCCTCCTTTCCAGGCAGAAAACACAGTGACCTACTTTGCAGGACTCTCAGAAGCAACCGTTATAGAAAGACTGCAAAGACAAAGCCCTTGGCTAAAATAAGAAGGCAATGAATCATGGAACGGGCGGGAGCCCTCTCTGATCCCAGTCTCAAACGTGGAAAAGTGACATGGCCCAAGTCTGTCCGACACTCTCCTGTGAATACTTTCCATATATGAAATTTCTCTTTGAAATCATGGAAATCTTCTATTTGGAGAGGAAACGCAGAGAGATGGGAATATCAAGCACAGCCACAAGGCATGGTCAAGTAATTGAGATATTATTCATCCTTGGGTCTCCTCCTGTCTATTTAGCCAGAAGGAAAGGGGAAAAAATAAAATTATAGTTCACTAATCTATTTTGTAATCAACTTGAAAAAAAATTAGAGAGATGTTGAAATGCAGGGAGGGGAAATAGGCTTTATGAGTCTAAGTTTTAACTTACTATAGTCTCCCTCTACCAGAAGCAAACAAGAGTCACACTAAACTTCCCTCCTGCATCAATATTTAAAAATGCAACGATTTTTAAAAACCAAAAAACTTACTGTTCAAGAATTCAGTAAGAGAAGTCCAAAGTCAAGGAGATGATCTCTCTCTTGTGTGAAAAACACCATATGCTCCTAGGTGGATCAGGAGAGTCACTGGACTGTTATTAATAACTGGCTTAGAGCTTTATGAAGAAACATGAGCCAGACCATCACGGGAGGAGGCAAGTGGAAAGGAACTGACAGACACAGGTGGGATAAATTATGACAAAAATATACTTAGTCCCACATAGGAGCTCAAAGAATCTATGAAGAGGGGATCAACCCTTCCACAATCAATGGATCTTTATGTCAAATGTTCTAAGAGTTCAACAATCAACTAACAAAAGTATTCTTACTGTTTAACTCTGTTGAAAAATGACAGGACTCATTTAATGTTATACTATCCTTTGTTCTTCTGAGTAATGCTTTCTCATGGGTATCTGAATCTCCTCTCAAATTTAGACATTTTTGCCTTGCTCAATTGACTTCCCCCATATTTAATATATCTAAACAAATGGATTTTCAAGTGTACATGATCGGTATTTTGAGATTTGTTTACCTGTGAGCAATCAGCCTCTCTCCCTCAGGATCCCAAAACAATTCTGGCAGTGTATCTACGTGTGTGTGTGTGTTGTGGGGAGGTGGGTGATCGTGGGATTGTATCAATTGAAGTCCAAAGAATGAAGGTGTAATCACGACCTAGCTACTGATTTGTAGTGGCTTTCCTCTTGTGAAAAGCTATATTTCAATGAAGTCCAGTGTATACCTTCCCCGCCTTCAACAATTAACATCAAATTATTCAGACCATTAACAGCGTGTTTTCAGACCTAAATTATATTAAACACTGGCTCTGTACAAAGTATTAAAAGAAAACTGACAATTAGTTATTGAAATATATAAAGATATAAATTGAAGGGAACAAATACTGATTAAATTACTTCATTCTTAAGGTTACAGCTGTCCCTCACCCTGGCTCGGGCCTGGTAACTGTTCTTTTTTTCAAACTAAACTCTTTTTCAACTAAATACTGGGGCTGGGGAGGCTGGAAAACCTCCCTACAAACTTCACACAGTAGAGTGTTATTCTGCTGAGGCACCGTCAAAAAGAGAAAGTAATAATCCAGTGCTGGACAGATGAGAGGGAGTAGGAACAGGGCCTTAATTTATTTTTTTTAATACTCTGGTTAGTTTAACATCGTTGAGTATCCACTGAATATGTGGATCTTTATAAAACATATTTACAGACTATTGTAAATATATTACGTGCATCATAATACAAATAGACATTTTCGAAAGATAAACTTAGGAACAAATAAACATTCTCTTAAGATTCTCAGTGAGTCATTTTTCCTGGGTCCCTGGGGCATGAACACTCCACTCTGCCAACGACTAAGGAGGGGTTCAGAACCACAGCCCCACCACTTACAAGCTGTCATGGGTCGAATTGTGTCCCTCAAAAAGATATGTTCAAGTCTTAACAACCAGTCTTAACCTGTGAATATGGCCTTATTTGGGAATGCCATGTGACAAAGGAAACAGACACTACAGTGCTGTTTACAAGCTGAGATTCCCAGGACTCTCCGGCAGGTCTCAGACTGAGCCCCTCTGGTTGCCTTCTTCTCCTTATGTGGTCACAGAATCTCAGAAATTCCAAAGGACTTTAGCAGTCTCCTTACAGGGAACTTAACAGATGGGGAGATAAGGACCCAGAGATTCCAGGGTTTGGGTTCCAGCGTAACATCCACTGAGACCTCCTCGAGCCAGGCAGAGAGGACTTGACATCCTTAAGGAACTCAGCCAAGTGGGAGAAACAAGTAAATAGATGAACATACTCAACAATTTCTCTAAACATACCATGTCTTGGTTTTGAGCTTGCAAATGCCATTCCTTCTGTCTGGCAAACCTTTTCTTCCCCTAGTTCCTTGCTGTGAATTTCTTTCCATCTATGAGTTCCTAGTTTCAACATTACATCCTCTGGGAGGGCTTTCCCCACACTCCAGGCTGGATTCCTTGACTGGCATATGACCCCTGAAAGTGCCCTGTGCTTGCCTTTCCTGGAATGCTCATGCTGCTGTTCTGCTCCAGGGTTTTTTGCCTTTTCCCCAAAGGAACATAAGATCCTGAAGACCGCTTCTAGATCTTGGTTTCCATTGTCTGTCCCATTCCTAACACAAAGCAGCTATCTGGAGGTGTGCACACAGCACAAGGGCAACACAGCGGGGAAGACTGACTAATGCAGGAGGTGATGCCAGGGCCAAGTCTGAAAGGAGAGGTAGGAATTTGCCAAGGAGTCAATGGGGAAAAGGCATTCCAGGCTGAGCTATTAACAGCAAAAGTAAAGGGAGGAGGAGGTGCGGGTAGGGTGGAGTGAGAACTACAAGTAGCTTGCATTGCTGAAGGATAAAGATCAAGGCAGAAGCGACCAGAGACTAAGCAGGGATACATAAAATTTTAATATTCTGCTTCATCTCCTACTAGCAGTTTAACTCTGACCAAGTTATTTAACCTCTCTGTGCCTTATTTTTCTCACCTATAAACTAAAGATCGTCACATAAATTTGTCACAAGGATTGAGTGAGTTAACATGCAGGGGACATTTAGAAGAGCACAGAGTAAGAACTATGTGCTTGCTATTTGTACTATGTTAAAGATTTCATCCTATAGGCAAGACAGGATTAATGCTTCTATTCTAAGCAGGGGCCAGATATGGTCAACTTTCCCCTAGAAAGATTTGTGGAGTTGAGGTTAGTGGGGCAGGACCTGAGACCAGAAATCAGCCAGAAACTATTTCCTACAACAGTTGAAGAGTGATAAGAACTGAACTGGCCTGCAGCAGCATGGAGAGGATAAGCAGGATTAAATAGCATTTAGTAAGTCAAATTGGCAAGATGTAGTGCCCGGCTAGAATTGAGAGAGATTGCAAGAAATCCAAGAGGCTGCCCAGATTTGTGCTTTAGGTAATTTGGGTGGCTAAGATACAGAAAGATAAGGAGTTTTGAGCACTTCCTATGTATCAGGCACGGAGCTAGACTCTTGATGCCAAGAGATGTTGAAGAACTGGTCCAAGGCCACTGTGAGTGAGCGAGTGGCCAAAGGAGACTTGAAACTCTGTCTTCAGGTGCCCAGTTTATGCACTTTCTGACACACCCTACTGCAATCTGAGAAATGGGTCCTTCCCAGGGATAAAATTTCTGCCTCTCACATCATAGCTCTTAACCCATAAAAAGGTCCAACAAGGAAAATTCAGACACTGAAGGAGATGGGAGGGAGGACTTTTTAACTTCTGGGGCCTTCCAAATTAAAAATAGTAAAATAAAAGTGTCTTACTTCAAACCACGTCACTTTGGCAAATTCCTTGTGTTCCATTCATTCTGATGTAATACATGTTTTACAATACCCGTTTTTATTGCTGGGGGCAGATCTCTTGCCTTTATTTCTTGAATTTCCAAAAGTGTTGCAGTTTAGAATCGCCATCGAGTATAAGAATTAAAAAGTATCCTATGGAATGATGTATTCAAGCTATTTTTAAAGTAATTTTTCCTTCGTTCCATTTCAAGAAGCTGGTTTGAGTTTTTGTTATTAAGTAGAACCTGGCTTGATAAATAAATGCTGAAAGGAGTCAGTGAAGCTGATAAGAAAACTCAGGAACAAAATTCAGGAACCAACACATTCCCTTTTCACAAACTCAAAGCCTCTCCAAGCACCATCAGAGCAGCAGAAAGAAGTGTTCCTCAAACTCTGGACTCCAATCATCCCTCAACCATACTGCTAGAGTGGGATAGAGCCTGCTCTTGTATTCACTTTGTGGAATACACAGGGTCCCATGTGACTGCAGCTTTGAGAAAGGAGCCTGGCTTCTTGCAGGGAGGTTCAAACAAATGAAGGTTAACTGGCAACATGCACCTGAAGGACTGCCCTTCAGTCCTTGATAATATTTATCAGGAAATTACCTTCCGGTCCTTAATAGGCTGAGTATTTTTAAAGAGATGAGAATGGCTTGGGCATAGACAGTAAGGAGGAAGTGACAAAGAACAGTTACCAAGTTCTTGCGCCATCTGACTCAATTTTGACCCAGTTTGTTTCTGGGCAAGTTGAGGGAAAGTTGTATGGCTGATACAGGCAAGAGGTGAAGAGTTCTGCTCAGTTCGGGGCCTGACAGATATGTCATCACATTTTCAAGGTGGAACTTGATAAGAATCAAGCACATAAATTTAGCACTCCAAATGAGATTATATAATACTCAGAACTAAGTTCTGAAAGGTAACCCTACGTATTTAAGATGCAGCATTCACACACTACTACTGCTAAGAAAAGTGAATGTCAGTTTTGAAGAAAGAAATTCCCTTTGATAAAATTGCATTTTCAGAAAATGAATACTGAAAAAGAAAAACTTAGAGCTATGACAAGCTAATTTGACATCTATCATCAGAACTTAATATTATAACAATCCTGGTGCTGTAAAGCCATGGAACACAGGAACATATACAAACAGTTCTCATATATTGAGGGCTTAACGTGTCCTAAGTTCTAAGTTTCTGTAGTGAGAACTTCATATATAGCGACACACTTATTCCACACAACTCCATGAAGAAGATGAGAAAATGGCTCCGAGTGATTATACAATTTATCCAGGAACCTGAATATCAGTCGTTATCTGAAATCAGGCACTCAGGTTCCAGTGCCCATCCTCTCATTTATACTCAAAAATGCTTAAGTAGCCAGAACAAAAGTATGTTTTGATGAAGAAAAAAAAAAAAGCCACACCTAAAATCAAATGTGTTATTTATTTTGGTTTCCTTGTAACCACATTTGACAAACAGGTAAATCTTGGAGAAGTAAAATTCTCAGAAACCGATTAACTTGGAGAGATCAAGGTGAATGGATGAATGTTGACACTCTATGTATAAGCTGAGCTTTCCTTCAGAGACAGAAACAGGCTCAAACAAGCTTATAGATAATTCTATTTACTATGCAAAAACAAAAATGTAACTCAGGGTATGTGCACATAGATACTGTAGGTCAAACCTGGCTCTGAGTTTGAAATGTGAGTATTTTTTCCCTAACATTTGGAGGGGCACTCGATGAATAAAAAAGGCCAGTAACATGAATAACTGCACTTTTGTCTGAATGGTAATAAAACTGCCTTAACAATTGAGGATCTTAATGCCAGTTCAAGGCACTTGTTTTCCTAAAGCATACGGAGAAATATGAAAATAAAAATCACTTGGTTTTTAATTGCTTTACAAATGAAATCACTCCTTTTCCTCTCTGAGCTGCTACAACATCTCAGCAAATCAGCTTTGGATGGCTAAGTCAGGCTGGTCTCAAGTATTTTCTTTTTGAGCAAGGAAATTAAGGACCTCTTTTCGGATGAGAGTATGGAATTTGAAGACAGGGTTCCTAAGATTAGAGAGAGACGATGACTGGAAATCTGGGTACTGGTAGAATCGAACTCAACTTTTGCTGGTTCCATAGCTCAATTTTTACTCTCCTAGACTCTGACTCTGACCTAGTTAAATTAACAAATTCTATCCTTATAAAGAAATTAGGAGAGTAGAGAATGTTAGAGGTTTCCCCTACCGTACATTTGTTTACATTTAGTTTTATTAAACTCTTTTGTTTAATATCCAAGATTAAAGATGTGATGACCCTTTTAGAGATGAAGCTCAGAGTATCAGAAATGTGCTTCCCATGTGGCTATTTAAAATGTTCTTAAATTACTATGCTTTAGTACTGATCTGGAGCTAGTGAGACAAACGTTAGAAGCTGCTTAGAGGTCTGAAATCGGTCACATAGATCATTCGTCACATCTCAGAGCTCCACCCTCAGAGGACTGACCTGTTATTCTGCATCTCACCTTGATCGATGCCCGGTTGTGCTACCCAACCAGCTAGCACATTATATAACCCGAAAGGCTTATACAATGAGTCATAAGCACCTACCACAGAGAAAGGTCAGCAATTTAAAAAACACCCAAAAGCTGAACCTCATATTTCCACAGAGAGATTGAAAAGTCCAAGTAAAATAAAGCCCAATGATTTCCTCTCCCTAATCACACTCTTAAACCCAGGTGTACGAATGGAGGTCTCATTCCACACTTGCTTAAGCATAGACTGTTTCTTCAGAAGCCTCACTGCTGATGTATCTTCTTCTGGACTCATGAATTCATCCTAAGCCTCCTACAGTCCCAAAGTTTCACAAGTAATGACAGTAACATTACATTGCTACTAAAGAGTTAGAACCCCATGGGACAGCTGCAGTGGCCTTTCCCAAGCAAAAGGGAAGCCCCAAGCATGCCAGACCTATTATCTGTGGAAAGGTGTATATCGCAACAAAATGGAAATGAAGGAGAGGACGTTCTCTTGTGTTTAACTTTACCAGGATATAAATCAGTCCAGTTCAGTTGCTCAGTCAACAACCTGCAAACGCATGAACTTATGCTTAGTTCAGTACAACTTCTCACCATGTTTGTCATTCGGGAGAGTGGTGTATAAAATACTTCTGCCTTCTTGCAAAAATTAGAATTTCCTGTGGTGGCATCTCTAGCACTATCCTTCCCAAAACTCCCTTCTTCTTCTCCATACTTAAAATCTCTTGATCCCCTCTCTCCATTTCTGAGTATTTTATTATGAGAATGTTAAATGCATAGAAGTAGAGAGGTAGCCATCACCCAGTTTGGGGACTCGACATACACCTTCTTATTATTAGACTCATGCTAGGCCTCGCTCCAAACAGGGCTTCAGTTTTCACCTCTCACCCCGACTGCTTCCCCTTTTTCTCTTTCTCATGCATAACACAAGCTCTAGCCACACCAATCTTCCTTCACTTCTCAGGTGCCCTATGACAGGGGTTCACAAACTCAAAAGCCCGCAGGACCCACACTGTAATAACCAAATTCCATACTCTCATATTCCCATACTCACTCCATGGGTGGAGTGACCACCATGGTGTAGAGGGGCAATGGCCTGCTGCAATCTCATTTGTCAAGAAAAGTTAAGAATCTTGATCTATTTTTAAAGAAAACTCTCTCTCGTTTTAAATAAAAAAGTTTTCCAATTTTTTCATAAACTGTAACTATGTGAAGTGATGACTGTGTTAATTAACTTTATTGTAGTAATCATTTCACAATATATACATGTATCAGATCATTATGTTGTATACATTAAGCTTACACAATGTTCTATGCCAATTATTTCTCAATAAAGCTGAGGGAGAAAAAAGGGAAAGTAAAACATGTTATATCTTTCCACTCTTGGGGAAACAAATGTTTTTTCATGAACACTTCAGGCCAAACCCAATAGATGACAGTGAGAAGTATTCAGCACCCAGGCCATCTGTAGCAGACTTGGTGCAATGCATCGCACCCCCTTGGCGCACCTGATTTCACCAAACACGCATGCACCTTGCCAGCATCCCTCATCAAACACGGGGTGCTACCCTTGGCTTTGTTGCCAAAAAATAATCTTTCGAGGAAGCCTCATTTGCGACCCAGAAAATCTGAACGTGGGGGTCATTCTCCCCAAGGGCACCTTCGACCAACAAGTAAAAGGAGTTGGTAGATCCAGGTCCCAGCATTCCTGTTCTCGGGGGGTACAATGCTGAGGCGCCTTCAAAATTTCCCCGTGGGTCTGAGCTCCAGTTGCCCGCAATGCAAACAGGCTCGTCATCACATCTTTCACTGGTCTCGCTTTCTCTACGTCCTCATTGTGTTTTCTGGAATCGCTTCCCAAGGAAACTTCCTGCACCAGGTCCTTCCTTGTCTCAGTTTGCTTTCAGGGAACCCCGTCGTCACTTGGATGGATGCTCTTACCTCCTGGTTTCACACATGCTGTTCCCTCAGTTCCACTCTTCACCTAATTCTCACCTGTTCTTCAAGACTCTGCTTAAAGATCATTTTCTCCGGAAGTCTTCTCCGACCTTTCCTTTCTAATGAAAGATCTTGTTGCTCTGTTTCCCCAGTCATGACACTGAACATACTTGTAAACTGTTAAGCTCCAAGAGGCTCCAGGAACCGCAGCATCCTTGCCCTCGCCTGCGTTGCCAGTACTATGCACAATGGCGGGCATAATTTGTGTTTCTAAAAATATTCTTACAATTCATGAAATTGTATGGGGAATAGTAAAGTCACAAAAACGAAGAACCTAATATTTTTCAGTTTTAACAATATGTTCGTTAAACCCTAATGACTTCATTCTCATTCTTATTTTAGAGGCAAGGAAACTGCAGCTCAGAAAACTGACTTGAGCTCACTGGACACTTTCTACCTAGCTACCTTAACACCTTGAAGCTTCGTGTCTGGCATTAAGGCAACTAACAAGAGTAGTAACTCAGTTCCTGAGGTTAATAATTTCCCAGTAGTTGTTCAACCCAGGCAAAGCTAGCCCTAGGGGATGAGAAAGAAAAGTAAGTCAACTAGACTTATCTAGAATTTCAGGAGTTGCCTTTTTAAAGTCCCTCAGGAACATTTAAAGAGCACAAATCTAAATCTACGAAAGACTTAAAACAAGTTTTTGTTGATTTAAATTTCAGATATTGTATTTTTTGGTCACTAAAAGTTCAATTTGGGTCTTTTTTATACTTTCATTTTTCTCATATGCTTATGCTTTCCTCTTCCCTCTTGAACACACAGAGAATGTTTATAATAGCTGTTTTCACATCCTTACCTATTAATTCTATCACCTATTTCACTTCTGAGTCTGGTTTTTCCTTTTTGTTTTTAATATAAGAAATTTTAAGATCAATTACTAAGATCTCTTTTTGTGATAATAGTCTTGAAAATTGCACTGTCATTAGTAGATTATCAAAAAATGAGATGTTTGGAAAAAGATCTAAACATATTTAGTTCAATAGCATTCAAGGTAATATGGAATTAGGGGTGATATGTAAGACAGAACAGAAAACATTAAGGGAAAGGAATAAATTTCTCATGTCACCGTAAACATCAGACACAAACCATAATTGACCATGCACTGACTTCTTTGTCTATTTCTAAAGAGAACGTTTAAAAGTTTAAGCCTGGATTAGACATTAGTGATTTCCACAATTGTGTTTCCACAATTTTTAAAAAAATATAAATAGCCTATACATTAAAATAAGAACCCAGATTTCCTTATAGAATTTTACATAAACAAAAAATTTTGTAAAGCGTTTCAATTTTAGAAGCACCATGCAGACAGCCTCTAAAAGGTATTAAAAAAAAGAAAAAAGAAAAAAAAGTGCACATGCAGCTTAAACTAAGAACCCAGATTTCCTTATAGAATTTTACATAAACGAAAAATTTTGTAAATCATTTTAATTTTAGAAGCAACATGCAGACAGCCTCTAAAAGGTATTAAAAAAAAAAAAAGAAAAAAGTGCACATGCAGCTTAAACTTTACTTGTTAAAGCATTTTGTGTAAATCTTGTTTTCTTCAAACTCTACCTGGAATCAGAATGGCTATCTCCATTACAGATTAGACAACTGAAGCTGCCAGATGAAACCAAGCCTTGAATTCAGAGGTTCAGATGAAATTGCCTGGTCAGCATTTTCATCAAGTTACAAAACGTAGCTGCCATGAGCAGAGGCATTTTGAGATTTTGGTCATTTCAATGTACCACTTAACCAGCCAAATTAAAAACTCATTTTATTAACTAACACTTAAAGTGGAATCTTACTTAAGCTAGAGTGAGTCAAGACTCACTCAAGGCTTATTTAGCACCTCTATATAGAAAAGGGTTTAGGTTTAAACAGTTTGAATTCCTAAAATGGGATCACAACTGGGTTCTTGAAGATTATTCTCCTGAAACAGATCCTGCTAAGTAATGTGCCTTTCCCTCACAGAATGTGGACTCCAATTGCTTGGAGCTTAACTAAATTGCAACCGATGAGCCATCTACCTTCCCCCGAAACATGTACAAAACACCACCCCAAATAGTCATTCTAAGTATCTTCCTCATTGAATGGATGTGGAAGGGACTTGTCTGAGTCTTATTGTGTGAGGAACTGTACTGGAGGCTTTCTCATTTTAGCAAGGTATAGAATATCATTGTTTTATAGGTAAGGAACTTGAATTCCAGAGAGGTTAAACCGTAACTGGCCTAGTGAAAGAGCTGGGACTCAAACCTAGAATTGATTCTAAAGGCCACTTTGTAGGAAGAAGATACCATATAGACAGATTTAAAATCTTAAGAATAAGCTAATGTATCAAATACAATGTTCAAAGCCTGAAAAAAAAGTTTACCTGTTAACACTTTGGGAATGAGTGTGGCTTTCCTTTCCATAATTTCCTAGGTTTAGGGTTTTAAATTGAAACATACCACAGATAGTGCACAAATCATAAGCATAGAGCTCAAATGAATTTTTTAAAACTCAATATATCTACTCAATAACCAGCATCTGATGAAGAACAGCAGCAGCCCATTTTGTGAACTCTTCTTAAGTTTACTAAGGCAGCCTTCAGTACTTAGAATCTAAGCTAGATGTCTATCAGAAGCAAGAGGGAAACAATGTTCATTTTCCCAAAGACCAGAAAGAAAGAGAAAATGTTTAAGGCTTAAGAAGTACATTTTAAAAAATTATCTTTATTTAGGTTTCTGATTCAGCACATGTATCAAAGACTAATCAACATAAAGAAGTAAATAAGACATTAATTGGAAGTCTTACATCTCTCTAAACTCTGACCAAGAATGTCAAGATTGCCACTATTACCAGAACTCCAATCTAGTCAAGTTGTAGACAAGCTATCATGAACAACATACACTGTGCATGGGTATGCAGAGGCAAAAGACATGCTAGCACTTGGTTCTCCTCTTGTTGACGTCTTTCTGCTTGACAGTTCACTTTTGCTTTCCATGCTAAATTCCAAATAAAGTCCAAAGAAGGCTCAGGGTCAACCTGATCAAATAATCTTCTGGAGGAATGCATTCTTAAACTGTTGTGCCTGAAACTTTGTTTTTGCCAGGATGAAGTTCAGATCGAGATATACAATCTAGATGACGGTGCAGACTAAGTCAAGAACTAAAGTTGAGCAGTAACCCGAGTTAAGGCATGAATGCACACACGCACACACACAGCACCCACAGCTTTCATGAACATAGGATTCCTACGATTGCCTAATGAGAGGCAACCAGGGATTGGCAGTTAGCCACAAACTGCTGAGCATTCTGGAAAATGCTCCCCATAATGTTATGCTAACAGCTGTGTATGTTAAAAAATAACAACTAAGAGACAAAAAGAAAAAAACTAGAAACAAAAACCATTTAAAATCCCCTTAATCTCTTACAGTGGCTCTTGAGCATGGAACTCATATAGCAGCGTCAATGGCGGCTCTTGAATAATTTGGAAATTAAAGGTTGTTTCACTCAGTATTTCTTTGGTAGTCATCACTACAAAATTTTCAGTGTTGGTTACCTATAAGACAAGTTCTAGACAGAAGATCGAGTTACACAGAAATATTTCTTCTGTACTGATTAAGATGAAAATATTGAGCTCTCGAAGCACAAGTTACTACGCTTTTTTCTTGTCTTATCAGGCATCTTCTACAAGCAAGGCGTCGTGCAGGAAAAACTCCTGTCTGCTTATCTGCTTAAAGTGTGATACATGTTCTATTTTCCTATAATTAAACAGTTAATAAAAATTCACACTATCAATTATTTCTGGTCAAATCGGTTAGAAGCCAATTACTAAGGGACTGCAGCACTTGGTGTCAAAGCCACATTCTGGTCACACATTCATTCCATGGTTGTGGTATCTCAGGAGCTCAAAATCTAAAACTCCTTTCAATCAACAAAGGACAGAGTTAAATGAAATCTTAAATGCTTCCACCACCTGCTAAATTTCTGGAATTGTCTAGAATGCCAGCATGCTTAATGAAAGAAAGCAGTTCAGAGCCCAGAGAGGTGTCAGGTATTAGGTTAATTTGGTTTCATGTAAAAGGCATGGTAATCTGGCAACAGAATACTTATCCTATTAGCAGCACAGTGGTAGCCAAGGGTCTCTGTCAACAAGACAGGAAAATGAAGCTACTGAAGCTACTATTGCTCCCGCCTGCCTTCGGGATGGCTACTGGTTTTACAAAGGCTTTCTGGGAGTCAGGCCAGGGTTACCCTGGGCGAGTGGTCAACAGGAATGGCAGTAACCATGTTCGGCGCCCCGTGAGAAATGCCCAAGGTAAGGCAGCTTCCCACTGGTGAGGGGACTCCTGCCTTTCCGGGCTCAGGGTCGGAATCTGATGGGTCCCTGGTGGCTAAACAATCGCCAGGAAATTGTCTTAGCAGGTACTGCCCAAGTGTGACAAGCTCCAGACGGGGTCATAAAACACTTTAAAAGGATAAGAAACAGCATACATTCAAAACAGTAGTGTTTGTTCTGTCAATTCTGAATGTCTGCAGGGAGAGGAAGTTAGATTTATCTTGAAAAAGTGCTGTTTGAAGGAACCATTTTATTTTTAAATGAAATGACTAGTCTAGGAGACTCAGCACTACATTTCGGCAGGAGGTCTGGACGTCAAGAACTTTGACTCTAAAAGGCATTTATCAGGGACTGTTTGCTCACTCCAAGTGCTTTTTCAACTACCATATGGCAACGTTCTGACTTTTGTGCTTTCGGGAGGTAAACTGACAGGAAGCAGAGGGAAGATCATTAGATTATGGACTTTCTTGTTTTGGTGCAAGACACTGTCTAACAGCACAGAAATCTATAACCTTGTAAAAGATGCTTGTAAACATATACCATATCCTCCTATAAGAAAAACCGAGAACTGTACCGTGAAGGCAAATTTTGTTTGCCTACTCTCAGAATTCCTCGGAGTAGCAATGTACCAAGAGGGGCAGTGAGCCGTCGGCGAAATCCCCGGGTTTGGTCTGACCCCATCTGATCATATCAAAAATCTAAAGCTTCAATAATATGTGAAACTTCTCCCCCTACTTGAGAACTGTACTATTGATTATGTATATTACACACACGTTATAAATAAAATTTACACAAACGTACGATTTCTTCCAAACAATTGAGGACTGGAGTTCTCAGTTTAGGGGGTAGAAGTAGAAAGAAGTGAAAAATCCTATTGTTGCTTTTACTCTCAAGTTCTTAAAATGCTAGTCAAACACTATTATCCAACAAGACTTTTTTTTTTTTCCTTTCTGTAACTCTTAAATATGCATTTGAAGGCAAAAATGGAGGTTTCTATACTGTACAATATTAAATATCTACAATGTCATGGTTCCTTATTTTTAGGAGTGTGTTCAATAAAGAGCTAGCTATTTGAGATGGTTGTCACAAAACATGGACTCTTAGAAATTACTGATAAATTAATTTTCAGTTCTCTGATTATATCCAACAGATACACATTCTCATCATAAAATATACATTCTCTAGTAAGTTATTTTCGTCCACAGTATATATAAATATGCAAACACAGGTGGTAAGATCACTTTACTACCAAAGTACAAAAACGGTAACTGCTGAAAAGCAAAATTAAGATGTTGCGAGTATTAAGAAATGAGTGACTCACAGTGTTCCACTTCAGAGTGAAACCAAATGATTTATTTGTGCTAAATGAATGGAAATAATATATTCAGAATATACTTCTTTGTACACACTGCACTTGCTTATACTGGGCGAAATAAGCAGTCATCAATGCTAATGTGCTACACCTCTTCTCTTTTCTGCCAAGCAATAAAGTATTTTGTGGCCATTATGCCAAGATAGTCCTATAACGTTCATTTCAAATAGTATTTTCTAATAATTTTGCACCTTTAAAATATTTGTTCAAACTCTATTTTAGGGGAACACAAAGAATGGGAAGGGGAAATAGCTGTTTTTGTTATAATCGTCACATTGCCTTCTGCAGCAGAAATCAAATAGCATGTTCTAACCAGCCATCGCAACCACTGGTGGGGAGGTCAACATTTATGGACTCATGTTAGAAAGGGCCAGTTTGGGTAGATTAACATTAAGGATAAAGAAAGAATCACACCTTAATACACAATAATTATCCATCCCATGTAGGTGGAAAAGGTACAGCCATGTGATCCATTACTGTAGGCTATCTTTTGTACAAGAGACATGGATTTTGATATATACTGAAAATAACCTTATAAAAAGTGTATCTGTAGAAAGCTCTATTAAACAGTATATTGTCTTGGGCACTGATCCATCTAACTTTCCATTCTACCCTGAAAGCTAGATTTTCAAAGGTCTGAATTGTAGTGCTGAATTATTGGTATGTTTGGTAAACACCATTATGAGGGTGGGGTGGTAATAACAGCTCAGTAATTTTCTGCAAATTCATGGGAAAAAAATATAAAAAAGATATCCCTTTTTATTTTACAAACCTAAAAGCCAAAAAAATGAAGCTCTGGGGCCAAGCGAAAAACTGCACACTGCTGCCGAATTACCAATATTGAATAGCAACTGTCCCAGCCAGGGAATGGACGTACATGTAGATTCAAGTAAAACACTGATGGAAAAAGTCGTCTGTTTAGTGTTGTAACCCACAACACTGGCTGCGTTTCCGACAAACATTTACAACACAATTAATAGTGAAGCCTAGATAACCTCAGTGCAAATAAGTCAGATCCAAATATGCCGGGGAAGGAAGGAAGCCTTTGGCGTTGAGTAGACGGCTCCACTGTACGAGTCCCAACGTGAGATTCAGACTAAGCACATGCATTAAGGCTGGGAGGGGGGGTGCACCGAATGCTGAGAAGGGGCGGGCTGCGAGGCAGCTGCTGAGGGCACCGCGGGCTGCATGGGCGGCGGAGGCGGAGGCGGCGGCGGCTGGACTGGGGTCTGTGTGTTGGGAGACGGGGGCGGTGTGGGCCGTTTGAATTTGTCAGGACTGTTGCTTCTCCGTGGTGAAGGCCTCTGCAGAGAGGACAGGACCAGTAAGTAAGT